>NC_060222.1:10135696-10435696 GCF_907164935.1 Osmia bicornis bicornis | reverse complement strand
TTTCATCTGCTGTTTGTATTTGCTCGCTTCTTGTTGGTCCAGGTTCTGCTCCACTATGGCCTGAATTATCTCGTCGTCGTCTTTTCTCGGCTCACCGTAGATTATAATTCGGGGGTTTCTCTTCGCTGGAACGTCGACCGAGAAACCTGCAGCTTTTAGTTTCTCATTATTTATGAGTGCTTCCATGTTCCCCGCTATGGCTGTCTCTACGGCGATGCCGTTTCCCTGCACACGCCTGACGTTTTTAACCTGCAGGTTCTCCTTTTCCGGCGACACAAGTGTCACTATGGCCTGCTTCGTTGCCTCACTGTCCTTATACTGTGTGGCGTCCTTCGGGCGGATGATGACGAAGTTCGGCGGATTTTGCTTCTGGTTAGAGAGCTCCGCTGTCTTTGATTTTATACCAAGATGTTCCGGGTACGTCATTTTCTGTTGCTGCTGCAGTGACGTCGGGGTGAGGTTCCTTCCCGCTTCCGTTATTTCCCGCCTCTGTTGTGTATTTTGGTTGCGGAGCGCCGCAACCTGATCTTCTAGGTTGCTGTTTAGCAGCAACGATTCCTGCAGCAAGCTCTGCAATTTGTTAATTTTGGCCAGGATGTACTTACCTGTAGAAGGTTCAATTCCATATTCCGGTGAGAGGACTGCCAGGATCTTCTTCTGCAAAGCCTCTGCTTTATCCTTACTTAGGAATACCGGGCCTCGGGTGTTATGGATACCTTCACCGTCCTTTTCATTGTCGCTGCTAAGCGGTTTGCTAGGAGGGAAAATTTCTGCTGGAGCTGCTGCATTTTTTCCTTCATTCTTCTTTGGCGGCGGCTCCTGGTCCGTACCTGAAGACGTTCCCCGTTTCCGAACGTATCTTTTTCTGCGGGTGACGACCATCATATCCGCGTCGGTGGTCTCCTCGTCCGCGGTCATATTTTCCCGCGCGCCTCAGTTCACGTTGGTCAGGTCTCTCTTCCTGGTCCGCAAAATGGCGTCGGCCAGGTTTCGCTAAGGAGTAGGCAGATGGCCGACAATATGGCGGACAATATGGCGGACTAACCTGTAATCTTACAGAAGCTATTTATTTGTACTTATTTTCTACAAACTTACCTCGATCGGGGTCTCTAGCAGATTAATGCAATCTGAAGACTTCTCCAATCCTTTGAGTGTAACAGGCACACGTGGAATCTCAGTCAGCTAGGCAGAAGCAAGCTGAAGTTGGGTGAAGCCGGTGACAGGCCAAGCGAACCACGCTCGTCACGGTTTTTCCCAATTTTCTTCGTACTTCCTGGGTTCTGCACTAAACCTTATGTCTCTGGATGTTCACTGGCACTAAATACACACTTCTAAACACAGGATGCAATTTTCCTGAGAGAAATTCCACACAAAACTCGAAAATATCGCGGAGCGACGTGAAGCGCGTCAGTCCTCGACAAAACCAAGATGGCGGATCAGTAGATAGGGACAGAAGGGAATCTCGTTAATCCATTCATGCGCGTCACTAATTAGATGTCGAGGCATTTGGCTATTTTTTTTTTGCTATGTTGGCCATCTAGGGACTATATACAATAGGGGGGGTTACAGGGGGACGGCTACCCCGTTTGGGTTTCCGCTGTCGGTGCTTCACCCAATCCCTCGTCGATCCCAGGGACCAGGTGGTCCGTACGATGTTAGACGGTTCCACCTGATCCAGTTAGTGTGGCTGCCCTGAAGTACGCGCGTAGTAATGCAGCGTAACAATCCCGATGTCAATCCCATGTCCAAAAGCCAGTCAGCGGATCTGGACGACCAAATGCCCCTCCACGATACAGTGCAGGATGAAAACGAATCGAGCGACACTGACACTGCATCGGGCGACAATCGCCTCAACGAGGGAAGGGTTATCGGCATAATACCGCACCTTCCGCTCGTGAGTGTCGTCCAATGATGGACCTCCGCTGACGACCTGTGCGTCGATGACGCTGACCCTCTCCTCGCGGACGCAAACCAAGTCAGGTTTACGTCTGCCCTCGGCCGTTTGGAAGCAAGGCTCCTCTTGGACCGTCCAGCCGATCTTGCCGAATCCTGAGGTCAATGTGCGACACACAGCATTGTGCCTCAGGATTCGGCCACCATGGGTGCGAAAGCACCCTTGGATGACGTGCGCGGCGGTCTCGGTGGACTGACAGCCGGCACGGCATTGGGTGGCCTGTCCATGCCGCCTCACTCCACGCGACGTTCTGACGAGCGTCGGGAGTGAGTTGATGCGGACACGGGCATGCTGGACGAAGTCCCGGCCGGGGATCTGGAGGGAGTCAGCGTCACCCCATCGCGACGATAGCGGCGATCTATGGCATTCCCGCAATTCGTATCCATCGGCACTGGTATGTAGCCGATGGGTCCGCCACTTCTCCCGCAGGTATTTAGAGGATAAAAGACCACTCTCTCGCGTGAGAGCGCGAGTGGCCCATTGGAGCCTCGAAACAGCCCACGGGGAATTCGCAACCGGCCGAATTGCAGGCGATTGCGAGCGCTCCAGGTTGAGCAGGCGTTGGCGCATCAAACCTGGAACGGTGGTGGACAAGGCGGGAATACCAAGACCGCCGCCCACGATGGGTGCGTGAACAAAACCGGTTGGGGTGTCCTTCGATAATCTTAACCATTTGCGAACCGCTGCGCGGTTCAGAGAGTCATAGTTACTCCCGCCGTTTACCCGCGTTTTTTGAATTTCTTCACGTTGACATTCAGAGCACTGGACAGAAATCACATTGCGTCATCACCCGTGAGGGCCATCGCAATGCTTTGTTTTAATTAGACAGTCGGATTCCCCTAGTCCGTGCCAGTTCTGAGCTAAGCGTTGAATGGCGGCCGAAGAAGCGACCACGACGGCGTGACCGCCACGGAAGCCTCGCAGCAAGGAAGATCCGCGGGAGGCCAAGGCACGGAACCGAGCTCGGATCCCGTGACGCGACCGAAGTCGCCAACCGTTCACCTCGCCCATGCCCGGCACGTCAGCCAGACCCGCTTCCCGACCAAGCCCGACACGCCCCGCTCCTCAGAGCCAATCCTTATTCCGAAGTTACGGATCCAATTTGCCGACTTCCCTTACCTACATTAATCTATCGACTAGAGGCTCTTCACCTTGGAGACCTGCTGCGGATATGGGTACGAACTGACGCGACACCTCCACGTGGCCCTCTCCTGGATTTTCAAGGTCCGAGGGGAAGATCCAAACACCGCCACAACTGCGGTGCTCTTCGCGTTCCAAATCCTATCTCCCTGCTAGAGGTTTCCAGGGAACTCGAACGCTTATACAGAAAAGAAAACTCTTCCCAGATCTTCCGACGGCGTCTCCAGGTCATTTTGGGTTACTCCGATGAACACTCTAACGAGGGCCCGAATGGTATGCGGTTCCGCTGCCGGGTTCCGGAACAGAAACCGGATTCCCTTTCGCCCAATGGGTGTGCATCTCTGCAACTATTGTTATATTAATTCGATTTAGCCATATTTAACAGTTTTGTGTTGTTGCTATTTATCTGAGAGCTTTAGGACACCTCATTTACATAGGATTTCTCTTAAGGCTTAGGATCGACTGACTCGTGTGCAACGGCTGTTCACACGAAACCCTTCTCCACGTCAGCCCTCCAGGGCCTCGCTGGAGTATTTGCTACTACCACCAAGATCTGCACCGACCGCGGCTCCAGGCAGGCTCACGCCCAGACCCTTCTGCGCACACCGCCGCGACCCTCCTACTCGTCAGGGCTTCATGGAGGACCAAATTTTGTCCAGCCCCACTTGCCACTGACGGCGGAATATAGGCGCGACGCTTCAGCGCCATCCATTTTCAGGGCTAGTTGCTTCGGCAGGTGAGTTGTTACACACTCCTTAGCGGATTCCGACTTCCATGACCACCGTCCTGCTGTCTTAAGCAACCAACGCCTTTCATGTTATCCCATAAGCGTCGACTTAGGCGCCTTAACTCTGCGTTTGGTTCATTCCACAGCGCCAGTTCTGCTTACCAAAATTGGCCCACTTGGCACTCTGATCCAATAATAAAATCTCATGGCTTCATTTGATGCAAGCAAGCCAGAGATCTCACCCATTTAAAGTTTGAGAATAGGTTGAGGTCGTTTCGGCCCCAAGGCCTCTAATCATTCGCTTTACCAGATGAGACTCGCAATAACGTTTCGAGCGAGTGCCAGTTATCCTGAGGGAAACTTCGGAGGAATCCAGCTACTAGATGGTTCGATTAGTTTTTCGCCCCTATACCCAGTTCCGACGATCGATTTGCACGTCAGAATCGCTACGGACCTCCATCAGGGTTTCCCCTGACTTCGTCCTGACCAGGCATAGTTCACCATCTTTCGGGTCCCAACGTGTACGCTTTAGGTGCGCCCCTTCTCGCAATGAGAACGATACACCCCGGGAGTGCGAGGCCTAATCGTAACGGGGCCCATCCTCCCTAGGTCGACACAGAGGACGACATTCACTTTCATTTCGCCTTTAGGTTTATTTATATCCCAATGGCTCGCGCACATGTTAGACTCCTTGGTACGTGTTTCAAGACGGGTCCTGAGAGTACCCAAAGCAATAGCGTCGCCGTCCGGTAATTCAAAGCTTGGCCAGTCCAAGGACTCCTCCTACTAACAGCTGGCCGGGCCCGGGGACGGTGCATAGTCCGTACATCCGGGTATTATAACTGAACCTAGCTTGCTGCGGCCTTGCCGCACACACATTTCGAAAATGGATTGGTTGCGGCCCGATACCGTCTGAGTACCGTCGCGCAGTCGGCCAGGCAACCGAGGGTCTGTCACGAACGCCGTCAAGGCGACGAACTGGCTCCGCCTCGGACCGGAGACCGACACGTAACGGGTCGCGACGTTCTACTAGGGGAGAAGTGCACGACTACCTCGCCGGAACGTTCGCCGAAGGTGGTGTGCCCTCGCTAATGGAACCCGAGGGTCCATCCGAGACATCGCGCACAAACGGGAGCCAGCGTGGTTGACGATGAATCTCCCCATTCGATCTTTTGGGTTTTACAGGTTTACCCCTGAACGGTTTCACGTACTCTTGAACTCTCTCTTCAAGGTTCTTTTCAACTTTCCCTCACGGTACTTGTTCGCTATCGGTCTCGTGGTCGTATTTAGCCTTAGATGGAGTTTCCCACCCACTGAGGGCTGCACTCTCAAGCAACCCGACTCTAAGGAGAGATCCTCCCGTAACGCGTACCGGTCACTACGGGCCTCGCACCCTCTATGGGTAAATGGCCCCATTCAAGATGGACTTGGACGCAATTCGATGTCTCTGGATAAACGGATCCTCCTGAACACTACGTTTCCCAGCGGCGGTACCGCGGGATTCAGTGCTGGGCTCATTCCTGTTCGCTCGCCGCTACTAAGGAAATCCTAGTTAGTTTCTTTTCCTCCGCTTAATAATATGCTTAAATTCAGCGGGTAATCTCGCCTACTCTGAGGTCGTCAAATTCTTTGGTTCGAAAGGTGAATATTATGCTCGATGCAAAATAAATAAAAAAATAAACGAAAAGAAGCAAAAAATCAAACACGTAGAGAATCCGTGCGTGAATCAACCTTTTGCATATTCAATTTTTCCTCTCTCTCTCGTTTCAAAATGTGTGTATTATTTATCGTTCGATGAAACGAGCACAAGAGGAAGAAAAAGAAAAAAAATTGAGACGCGACGTTCCTATGATTTTCGTGTTAGTTCCTTTTTGCTTCAAAACATTTTGTGGACTGCAGTTTCGTCGTATTGCTTTTAACAATTTTTAACAATTTCAAAGCGAAGACAACTCGCAAGACGACCCATTTCGTCCCGGTTCAATCTTAACGTCCGTCCGTATTATTTTGTGTTCCACAAGAGATTTCGAATAGGTTTCTTTTTCTTTATTTATCATCCCTTCTTTTCGAGCGCAACGGAAGAAAGAGGAGAAGCAAGAGCGAGGGAGAACATTTCGCGTGTATTTCATTTAGCAATTTTAACAACACGCGATGTACTCTCCACACACCTCTTAGATTTACCTGCTTTTCTCTTCTTATCTTCCCTTAGCGCAAGGGTAAACCCCATTTTTCTCTTCTATGGAACGCAACAAAACTTTCGAGGACTGGACGACCGAGCGATGGTCGCGCGGTCTTCGCTTTTCTTTAACAAACGAAGTAGTCCGAATGTATTCTAAATATTGAAGCCTCCTAGGACTTTAAGCCATGCGAGACATTGAAATGCTGTTTTAACGGGAGCATGCATAATTGCTGCAAACATACTTTTATCACAAGTTCTAGCCACGCCACGGAGGCTTCGAAGTTCCTTCACCATTCGCTTTCCTCTCTTTTGTTACACAGTTTCAGACTGCGATCAGGGGTACCGAAACGCTGCATTGATTGTAAACAACCATTCTTATCTTGGAGCGGAGCGTTCCTTTACTCGATTTGTCTTGTCGCGTGTGTATTCGCTTTTTCGACGCTTTTTAACCATTTAACTTGTTCAGCGAAGAGAAACACACCGACAGACAAAAGAAAGGAACAGCATCGCGCGTCAAACAGCGACGCCCCATCGGAAGCGATCTTTTATTTATACACCGGTTGTAAACAGAGGGATATATAAAGCGCGGGGAATCATTCGAAACCCTGGGGCTATTCGAGCTTGCATTTCAGCAAATTATCATCTCAAACATTTCACTCCTTTGCTTCTTCTAAATTTATAGGCGAGCCCCTTTCGTTTATTTTTTCACACACCTTTCATAAATATCGTTTCTGGCAACGTCGGGAGCGTAGATTTCTATGAGTGAACAATCGCGTAGATCCGATAATTCCAGCAGGATGGAGAATCTTTATAGATTATCTTCCGAGAACACGGTGCTTTCACGGGCGGTCGTTTATAAATTTTCACGAACGAATCGCGCGCCGTGACGCAATTGCGCTAGTTCGAAGAGATATTTCGAAGTTTTGTTTCTTTCCTTTAACGTCCTGCATTTAGTGTATCTGTTGCGATTTTCGTCACATCGTTTCCACGACAAACGCCGACGAACTGCCCAACTATCGCTCGTACGTTGCGACTCTTTTTTTATTTATCGTTCATTCATTCTTTCAATTTCGTTCGATAATCCCGCTCCGAAATGTTCTACTCTCGTTGAACGACGGCGGGCTGTTTAAAATGCAATGAATTACTCTTTTTCGAGAAGCAAACGCAAGCAGTCTTTAGTTAAGAAAACGACCCTCAGCCAGGCGTGGTCCAGGAATTGTATCCGTGGACCGCAATGTGCGTTCGAAATGTCGATGTTCATGTGTCCTGCAGTTCACACGTTGACGCGCAATTAGCTGCGTTCTTCATCGACCCACGAGCCAAGTGATCCACCGTTCAGGGTAATCGTATAATTTTGTATTTCAAACTCTTTAGATCTTTAGTGTTATTTTCATTATTAACACACATCACATTCGATACCCACGTCACTCTCCCACTCAGCGTGTGCAGGAGAGCGAATTCGGGCGTCGCCAACGTATTTGTTTGTTCGATCGTTGACGACACGATCGCGTCCAAACACGGAAATCGTCGGAGAAACGCCCAGTGGCACGCTCCTCTCGACGGTTGGGCGTAAAGTACATTTAAAAACCTTGAAGACTACGAACGCACACAAGGAATTCGAGCGCGCGTCCTGTCGCTGAATCGTGCGCGTTGCGATATTCGAACAGACACACGGCCGGCGACGATCGGTCTAACTAATGGACACATAGTTTTTCAAAGACTCGCTATCGTCGCTTCGCAGCCGGTCCGTAAACAACACACATCGATCAGGCGGACGCACGAATTTTACCACGGTGCGTGTTTCGTAGATTCCAGGTTACCCGCAAGTATTACTCTCTCTCTATTTCGAAAGAGGAATCTTGATTCATCCTTTTCGGACAATGGAGAAATCTTTTTATCGCAACACGGATGGCAAAGAAACAACCAAAGCGTAGGAGCGCGGGGACGAGAGCGATGAAAAGAACGTCGCGAAAACAAAGTTTCGACGGTTGCTCGTTCTAACACATCGTAAAACTCTCTCAGTTTTGACCACTCCTAGACGCGTCGTAAACTTTTAACAATTCTTCGCCTCCGCGAGTTTCATTTCGAATAGAGCGAACGCAACACGGACCAATAAAACTCCGGTGATGCGAGATCATTTAGCAAAGATCAGACGGCGGGTCATCTGTATTCCTTTTCTCTATCTTTTTTTCTATCTTTCCATTTAACTAGGGTGTCGCAACGACGGGTACAATATATATATATATATTGTATTTCAGTTTTAATGATCTTTCCGGTTCAGTTTGTAATAATATGATCCTTCTCTTTCATTTCGATCTTTCCGATTAAAGGTTAACCAACAGAAGCTGGTTTTCATACGATTTCTTTCTTTGAGGTTTGTTTGTTTGTTACGACTTTGGCTGTTTGTTACGACTTTGTTTGTACCCGATCAAGTAGACGACGAGCCATAAGTGAAAGTTAGAGAGATAAAGGTCAAGAGTCCTCACGCAAGCGTCTTTTACTTCCATTCACATCAGTCAGAGAGAAATGGTCCGGCATCGTGCTCTCTGGCACCGTTGATCGCACAGTTTTTTTGCCGGCGGTATAATTTTACCGCATCGCAGCGTTTTGGTATTTGTTTCTTATTGGCTCGAACCCGAGATTTTTGTGTTTTATGTCATATGTATTTATTTATCATTATATCTCTCGTTTTGTATAATTTTTGGTCCGAACTCAATAAACTTTTTTTATCGCTTTATCAATGATCCAATCTCAGGTTTTCTCTTGTATTTTTACTTGTTAATGATCCTTCCGCAGGTTCACCTACGGAAACCTTGTTACGACTTTTACTTCCTCTAAATAATCAAGTTTGGTCATCTTTCCGGTAACATCGGCAATGCCGAGACATTGCCGCGCACCAGTCCGAAGACCTCACTAAATCATTCAATCGGTAGTAGCGACGGGCAGTATGTACAAAGGGCAGGGATGTAATCAACGCGAGCTTATGACTCGCGCTTACTGGGATTCCTCGTTCATGGGGAATAATTGCAAGCCCCAATCCCTAGCACGAAGGAGGTTCAGCGGGTTACCCGGGCCTTTCGGCCAGGGAGTACACGTTGATTCCTTCAGTGTAGCGCGCGTGCAGCCCAAAACATCTAAGGGCATCACAGACCTGTTATTGCTCAATCTCGTGCAGCTAGAAGCCGCCTGTCCCTCTAAGAAGATTTGTTTGTACGTTGGTAGTAAAAACCCACCGACCGAAGTCGAGGGCCTTCGAGATACCATAAGTTACGTCTATTTAACAGGCTAGAGTCTCGTTCGTTATCGGAATTAACCAGACAAATCGCTCCACCAACTAAGAACGGCCATGCACCACCACCCACCGAATCAAGAAAGAGCTATCGATCTGTCAATCCTTCCGGTGTCCGGGCCTGGTGAGGTTTCCCGTGTTGAGTCAAATCAAGCCGCAGGCTCCACTCCTGGTGGTGCCCTTCCGTCAATTCCTTTAAGTTTCAGCTTTGCAACCATACTTGCCCCGGAACCCAAAAGCTTTGGTTTCCCGGAAGCTGCCCGCCGAGTCATCGGAGGAACTTCGGCGGATCGCTAGCTGGCATCGTTTATGGTTAGAACTAGGGCGGTATCTGATCGCCTTCGAACCTCTAACTTTCGTTCTTGATTAATGAAAACATTTTTGGCAAATGCTTTCGCTTCTGTCCGTCTTGCGACGATCCAAGAATTTCACCTCTAACGTCGCAATACGAATGCCCCCATCTGTCCCTATTAATCATTACCTCGGGGTTCCGAAAACCAACAAAATAGAACCGAGGTCCTATTCCATTATTCCATGCACAAAGTATTCAGGCGAAGGTAGCCTGCTTTGAGCACTCTAATTTGTTCAAAGTAAACGTACCGGCCCACCTCGACACTCAGTGAAGAGCACCGCGATGGGACATTAGTTGGACCGCCCGCGAGAAGCTAAGCCCACCGGTAGGACGTACCATATAATGCCAGTTAAACACCGCGAGCGGTGAACCGACACTGTGACACAAAGATTCAACTACGAGCTTTTTAACCGCAACAACTTTAATATACGCTATTGGAGCTGGAATTACCGCGGCTGCTGGCACCAGACTTGCCCTCCAATGGATCCTCGTTAAAGGATTTAAAGTGTGCTCATTCCGGTTACGGGGCCCCGGATGAGTCCCGTATCGTTATTTTTCGTCACTACCTCCCCGTGCCGGGAGTGGGTAATTTGCGCGCCTGCTGCCTTCCTTGGATGTGGTAGCCGTTTCTCAGGCTCTCTCTCTGGAATCGAACCCTGATTCCCCGTTACCCGTTACAACCATGGTAGGCGTAGAACCTACCGTCGTCGGTGCTCAAAGACCATACGATCAGCACAAAGTTATTCAGCGTCACCAAAGCCAACGATGAATGAACGGACAAGCCGTCCACCACCGATTGGTTTTGATCTAATAAAAGCATTTCTCCCATCTCTGGGTGGAATTCTGGTTTGCATGTATTAGCTTTAGAATTACCACAGTTATCCAAGTAATGTGTTGTACGATCTAAGAAACCAAAACTGATTTAATGAGCCATTCGCGGTTTCACCTTAATTCGGTATGTACTTACAAGGAAAGGCCGCGAAGTGTCCCCCTCCGATTTTGATGAAACTTCGTACATTTGTTAAGCAGGTAAAAATAAGGGACACGTATTTTTTTATATCGGCTGAGACGCGACTTTAAGGGGTGAAACGACCCCTCAAAGTTTCGACGTGAAACTGCTATCTCGAAAACCAAAGAAGATACGTGAAAACTTCTAATGGGCGGATTTAATGGTTTTTTATATACAATAATATGGCGTTAACAGATTGTCGAAAATACCATTTGTTTATAACGAAAAAAATGTTTATAACATTATTTTACACCTTATTTAAATTTATGTAATGACAAAAACTGTAGAGCATTTTATTCCAAATCGATTGATATATATGTTTATGAAATTCCTTCCTACAGTTTCGCAGATTTTTATTATTTATGACTCGCGCGTACGCCCGCTGAGTCAGCGCGTGATACTTTCATCGTATCTGACGTTATACACTGATATTATTTATCCGCATAAGTGGAAAACAACTATTTTTATAACATACAATGGTTACTTTTGTTAAACTTGTATCGCATGATATAAAATAATTAAAGCTATACATACTCCAGGGTGGATGTATGAAATTGATAATTTTAATATGCAACAAGGAATTTGAATAAGTTAAAGAACATAGTCGTGACAAAAATGATACTCTTCGAAGAAATGCTTCAAATATAAAGGCTTTCGGCACCAAGCACAGGTAATAATAGCCACATCACCACATACGTGACATCGTGGTTCATTATCTGCAGCATAGCAGAACTCCACGGGATTTTCAAAATGAGGTGGTCTCGATGACACATATCCGTTTTTATACCATGAATATTTAATAATGTTAAGATAATATGTACGTACAAAAGAAAGGAATGTAAATTTTTTTGTTTGAATTTGGCGGTGCCACGAGACGCGATGGCAAACGTATGTGCGCATGATCGAGCTGCCTAAGCCGATCGCATATGATCTCGCACACTCTCCTTGTGTGCGTGTTCCAAGCAAGCGGTCGTCTATCAATTTTGGTATCAGTTCCTTTTGTTCAATTAAACTACATTTTTCAATCGCTGTGGCCTTTTTTCATTCACGAACCTTAACAGGTTATGGGCCCAGTAGAGTAAGAAGATATCGGTACGTGGGTTGAATAAAGTAGAATTGTTCCTTTACGAGGGAGAGATTCGTTATAGCGGTAACAGTGAGTGTGCCTACACGTGGAATCTCTCGCCATTCAAGATGGAGACCGGCTTGAAAGTAGAAAAACTACGAAATGCTGATAACTGGCAGCAGTGGAAATTTGTGATTGAAGTCCTGCTTGATGACGACGATTTGCTAGATGTGTGCAACGGAACGGTTGTAAAACCAGAGAGAGGAACGGAAAATTACGAAACAGAAATCAAGGCATGGACGAAGGCCAACAAAAGGGCTAAACGGTTAATCGTAACGACGATTGAAAGTGAACCACTAAAATTGGTAATGAACTGTGAAACCGCGGAGCAAATGTGGCAAAAGCTGTGCAGTGTATATGACCTGAAAAGTGAAGAAAGTCTGTGTCTTACGCAGAAGAAGTTTTTTGACTTTAAATGGGACACAACGATTGGTGTTGCATCTAATTTCTCAAAAATCGAACAGTTGACTGGGAAAATGAAGACACTCGGCGGTAAGATTTCGGACTCAATGGTGATTTCGAGAATTCTCTCGACGTTACCGCCCGTGTACCATCATTTCCACAGCGCGTGGGACAGCACTGAAAGCGCGAAAAGAACGCTGGAAAATCTAATGACTAGATTAATGACAGAAGAGTCACGCATTGAGAAAGATGCAACACAAGATACCACAGTTGCCTTGTTATCGAAAGTGAAAATAAACAGTCAAACGCACAAGAATACGAACGCGAAACAATCTCCAGAACCACGTGGCGGTGAAAACAAGGCAAGGTCAACTCGATGTTACTCGTGCGGCAGAACAGGACATAAACAGAAAGACTGTAGAGGATGTTACACATGCGGTGTGAAGGGGCATTTCTCTCGGGACTGCGCAAAAAGAAATGACACAGAAGCAAAGAAGAACGCACAACATGTATCGTGTATGGCGAAGAGCATCAACAACGAGTGCTCTCTCGATGTAAACAACAACTACGAAGATGAACACTGGGTGATAGACTCCGGCGCGTCCGACCACATGACCCACCACGGCGAATGGTTTGCTGACATTCAACGGTTTGATCTGCCTCTACAAGTAAGAATAAGCAACGGTGAGCAGCTGACGGTGCTTGGTAAGGGAAACATCAATTTTGAAACACGAGTTGAAGGAAGATGGATCTGTGGAATAATGTATGACGTCCTATACGTTCCGAATTTGAATGTAAACTTATTTTCTGTTAGTAAGGCCGCAAAGAAAGGATTAGATTTTTCGATTTCGAACAATGGTAAGCAATGTGTTCTCGCGAGCGAAGGAAAGACTGTAGCGACGGGAATAGAATTCGGACAGCTTTACCTACTTGATATTCGTGTCTTGCTCCCTCAATTCGCGCACGCGGTAGATAAAGTAGACTCACTGCAATTATGGCATGAGCGGCTAGCGCATCAAAATAAGCGTCACGTAAAAACATTTCTAAAATATCTCGGAATTAACGTAGAGGTCGATAAAGAATTTTGCGATGCCTGTGCTATGGGAAAGCATCATCGGTCTGCTTTCGGAAAAAGAGAGGATAGAGCCAGCGCGCCAAGAGAAAGAGTGTACTCGGACGTCTGTGGTCCCATGGAAGTAGATTCACTAGGTAAAAATAGATATTATGTAGTGTTTAAGGATGAGTACACCGGTTTTCGCGTAGTCTATTATATGCGTCAAAAGTCGGAAGTCATAGAAAAAATCAAAAGTTACTGTAACGAAATAAAAAACCAATTCGGTAGAGATATTAAAGAGTTGATTACGGACGGAGGGAGAGAATACATAAATAAAGAAGTCACCGACTTTTTACGCGAAAAAGGAATAAAGCATGCCGTGACGATTCCGTATACGCCAAAACAGAACGGCGTTGCTGAAAGAGAAAATCGAATCATTGTTGAAACCGCAAGGTCAGTTCTGTACGCACAAGGCAACTTACCAAAGACACTGTGGGCAGAGGCGATAAATTTCGCGGTACATGTTTTAAATAGAAGTGGTCCCACGAAAGTTGCAAACAGGACGCCTTATGATTTGTGGTTCGATAAGAGCGCGTCTGTGAAGCATTTTAAAGTATTTGGCACGGAATGCTTTATTCACATACCCAAAGAAAAGAGACGTAAACTAGACAAGAAGTCCACGCGAGGTTTTTTTGTTGGATACAAGGAGGATCTAAAAGGTTATAGAATATATGTACCGGAAAAACACGAAGTAATTGTAAGTCGCGATGTAATATTTAAGGAAGAAAAACTCTCGTCGTGCTACGTAGACATTGAGGATGAAACGGTCATTGGCAAAAACAAAATCGCGAACGAAACAGAAACGGAAAACGAAGAGAAGAATGATAAAAAAGACGAAGACGAAATCTCGAGAGAACTACGGGACAGAACAAAAATTAAAAGAACGGAATTTTTCGGAAGTCCGGTGTCGCACTTTGTAGAGGTAGTTCCGCGCAATTACGTAGAAGCAGTAAACTCAAAAGACTCGCGATGTTGGGTTGAAGCCATGAAGGAAGAAATGGAATCTCAAAACGAAAATAAAACGTGGACTCTTATAGAAAAACCTAAGAACGCAAAAGTTTTAAATAATAGATGGGTATTCAGGTTGAAGGAAAATGTCGACAATGATGAGAAAATATACAAAGCGCGACTAGTAATAAAAGGGTGTTCACAACGTGAAGGGATCGACTTTAAAGAAACGTTCAGTCCAGTAGTTAGGTACGATACGCTTAGGATTATGTTAAGTCTGACAGCACTCAGAAATCTAATTCTGCGCCAATTCGATGTAAAAACGGCATTCTTGTACGGAAACATAAGCGAAGAGATCTTCATGCGACAGCCCGAAGGGTTCGACGACGGGTCCAACCGAGTGTGTAAGCTGCAAAAAAGCCTATACGGCCTCAAACAAGCACCAAGGTGCTGGGTAGAACATTTTGCCAATTTTTTACTAAGTTGTGGTTTGAGGGAGAGCTCGTCGGATCCTTGTCTGTACTCTCGCATGAAAGATGGAAATATTTTAATGCTAGCATTGTGGGTCGATGATGGTTTAATCGCAGGATCGTGTGCGCAAGAAATTAACACCTTTGTAAACAAGTTGCGCGAAAGATTCAAAACGAACGTATTCATGAGTGTAAAGAAATTTGTCGGTATGGAAATCACGAAAACGCGAGATGGTTATATTTTTGTAAATCAGCAAAGCTATGCGCAGAGAATAATCGACAAATTTCAACTGTCTCAGGCAAAAACTGCAAAAACCCCAATAGAAAGTGGGTGGAATGCGAATGACTCTGGAAGGGTCGATGAAAATGTACCGTATCGTGAAGCGGTCGGAAGTTTGATGTTCCTTCAAATTGTGAGCAGACCGGATATAGCGTTCGCCGTGAACGTTGCATCCAGAGCACTTGAAAACCCAACGATAGCCCACTGGAATCTAGTAAAACGAATAATCCGATACGTTAAGGGGACATGCGATTACGGACTACTGTACGGTGCCAATAGTAAGTTCGAAATTTTTTCCGATGCAGACTTCGCCGGTGACAACGAGTCACGCAAATCGACGAGCGGCGTTTTGTGTATGCTTGCGGGTGCAGCAATAAGCTGGCAAAGTAAGAAACAGCAATGTGTAGCGCTCTCAACAACCGAAGCCGAGTACGTCAGCGCTGCCGCAGCAGCGAAAGATAACGTTTGGATAACCGGGTTACTAAGCAATTTAGATTTTAAAGTTGATAGAAATGTACTGTTTATTGATAATCAAAGCGCGATGAAGTTGGTTAAAAACCCCGAATTTCATCAACGCAGTAAACACATAGACGTGAAATTTCATTTTGTCCATGACCTGTATCAGAAGGGCACGATTGATGTAGAATATATCTGCACAGAAAAACAATTAGCAGACATACTAACAAAACCATTAAACAAAGAAAGGTTTGAATTTCTTAGAAAGCGACTCGGGCTAACGTGCAAATCAGATGCAATCCAAAAAGGGGAAAGGAAAATTTAAATCCTTTAGGGAGAGTGTTAAGATAATATGTACGTACAAAAGAAAGGAATGTAAATTTTTTTGTTTGAATTTGGCGGTGCCACGAGACGCGATGGCAAACGTATGTGCGCATGATCGAGCTGCGTAAGCCGATCGCATATGATCTCGCACACTCTCCTTGTGTGCGTGTTCCAAGCAAGCGGTCGTCTATCAATTTTTGTATCAGTTCCTTTTGTTCAATTAAACTACATTTTTCAATCGCTGTGGCCTTTTTTCATTCACGAACCTTAACAAATAAAGTTTTCAAATCGTGGGGAAGAAAATTGTTTATGAGCCAGCGACTGGAGTTTTAAAATATTGTCCCTCGTGTGGAGATTAATCTCGTAATGTAATAGGATGACTGTGTCTGAAAACCGGCGAACAAAATTTTTCCATACACGAAATCCGTACACGTCTAATGATTGTAAATATTTTGTAGTCCCTGCTGGAATCGTAAATACTACTAATTCTTTATTTTCCGGTGTAGCTTCCACAATACTACGACAACAATGGTCACTCCAAGAATCTAATAGTAAAGCAGTCTTCTTGTTTGTATTAGGAAAGTAAATTTCTTTTAACCAAATTTTAAAATGTTCGTTGGTCAGTTTTCCAGATGTTGACGCAATGGCCAAAATGTTTGTTGGTTTAAACATAGTTTGTTGTACCCTAGGTCCAAACTCTCCAGATGTTTCCTTTAACACGACGAAAAGAGGAGATAGCAGTTTTTCGTTTGCAGATATTGTAGGTTGTATAATGTAGCTATGCGTAGTGGATGGAATTGATTGGTGAGAGTTCCGTATATAAATAATAAAAATTTATAAGACTATAAGAGCGAAGGTCACAAAGGTTACAAGATATTTTTATTTTTAAAGTAAATGTTTTATAAACAATCGCTTTACTATTCCATTCGTTGAGTGGATACTGTAGTGGACATATGGGAAAAGTTATATCAGATAATAAACAATTAGGAGTATTAACTATCAATCTGAAAATGAACCACATATGGCTATTATTACCTGTGCTTGGTGCCGAAAGCCTTTATATTTGAAGCATTTCTTCGAAGAGTATCATTTTTGTCACGACTATGTTCTTTAAGTTATTCAAATTCCTTGTTGCATATTAAAATTATCAATTTCATACATCCACCCTGGAGTATGTATAGCTTTAATTATTTTATATCATGCGATACAAATTTAACAAAATTAACCATTGTATGTTATGAAAATAGTTGTTTTCCACTTATGCGGATAAATAATATCAGTGTATAACGTCAGATACGATGAAAGTATCACGCGCTGACTCAGCGGGCGTACGCGCGAGTCATAAATAATAAAAATCTGCGAAACTGTAGGAAGGAATTTCATAAACATATATATCAATCGATTTGGAATAAAATGCTCTACATTTTTTGTCATTACATAAATTTAAATAAGGTGTAAAATAATGTTATAAACATTTTTTTTGTTATAAACAAATGGTATTTTCGACAATCTGTTAACGCCATATTATTGTATATAAAAAACCATTAAATCCGCCCATTAGAAGTTTTCACGTATCTTCTTTGGTTTTCGAGATAGCGGTTTCACGTCGAAACTTTGAGGTGGTTTCACCCCTTAAAGTCGCGTCTCAGCCGATATAAAAAAATACGTGTCCCTTATTTTTACCTGCTTAACAAATGTACGAAGTTTCATCAAAATCGGAGGGGGACACTTCGCGGCCTTTCCTTGTTAGACATGCATGGCTTAATCTTTGAGACAAGCATATGACTACTGGCAGGATCAACCAGGGAGCTTAGTTATTATAGTAAATTTAAATTTTCGTCGACGGCTCCTCCCCAAAAGACCTATCGACGTTAAGACATTTCTCTTTTGATACACACTTTTCATAAATTTTTGACCTCTTAAAGAGGCAAAATATTCTCCTACGTTCACTTTCTTTCATAAAGCACGAAAATCACTTTCACGCCCTGCATCCATCGTGCAAGCACGTAAACCACACACGCTGAGCAATATAATAAAAGATAGCGCGGTCAGTGGCATGCTAGACAAATCGAGAAAGCGCGTACAGTGATGGTGCTGGTCATTTTGCCACCAAATTTTATAATCTTTACAAGAGCGGGCCCACCAACCTCGTCTTTGTACTTTATACATTTCTCCTCCATCTCCACACACTTTTTCAAACATTAACGGAGGGAGTTCCGCGCAATTGTTTTAAATATATATATTACATATGTTGGAATCTCTCTCCTTTAGAAGTTTCACCAGCATTACTTCTTTTCTTTTTACTCGTGTACAGAGAGAGTGACTTGTTATAAATTAATCTTTCTCCATACTTATTCTCCTCTCTGAACGTATCAGAGAGGATTTTATTTCTGACACCTCTTGATTTTTCTTAAACTCAGGACGTAATTTAATTCATAATTCACAGGACGTAATGTGTATTTTAGACTTTTAATATTTCTAAACAGTCTCCCTTCTAAAAGTGATAGAACGAATTTTCGTCTAACACTACTTTCTTGGTTCCCAAATTTTATACAATCTTATACTTTTTTAGTTCGAACCAAGGTAAATATTTAGAATAAGGGAGCCACCTCCGATTTCGATCACCTTGAAATATGTTGTCAAGGTCGTCATTCTGAACAACTTTTTCCTATACATATAATAGTCGGACTCTTTTAGTTTTCGAGATATTTGAAAGAATAACGCGCTTTACTATCAATATTTCCAAGAGTGAATAAATTGCAGCTAGGATCAGCTCTATTGTTTTGGCGGGCGAAGCCCCCCAAACACTCCCGCCCCCACGATGACAATAATCCCAAACCCCTTTGGGACGAACTTAAGTACTTCGTAAACACATGTGGGGATTAATGAACGGATAGTATACAGGGTGAGGAAAAAGTCCGGGACCGGTGAAATATCTCGAAAACAAGACATTTTAGGAAAAAATATTTAATACATAAATTGTAGGGTGTCAATAGATGCATCAAACGGTGGTACGTACTTGACCTTGAGCGTAAGTATGGAGGAGCTATCCAGGTCAAGTTAAAAATTTTTAATGGAAACACCCACCTTTTATTTAATATTCTTGTAGCTGACATCGAGAGCTTTTCAAAACACTTCCATGAGCTTCTTTCGGTTTAGTACTTTTCGAGATACGAGTCGATAAAGTTCAAGCACCGTCGGCATTAGTAGTACAGTCTAATGCTAAATGTCAAGTTCACTGATAACTTTGGACATTGAGTCAACGACTTTAGTAAGAAACATAAATAAGATATATGTATATATACACACAAGGCACTCTATTGAACGCAAAATGCTGTCGAAAATTTATGTAGCCTTAAGATAACTATTTTCTCAAATATCTCGAAAACTAAAAGAGTCCGACTATTATATGTATAGCAAAAAGTTGTTCAGAATGACGACCTTGACAACATATTTCAAGGTGATCGAAATCGGAGGTGGCTCCCTTATTCTAAATATTTACCCGAACCAATTTTGGTTACAGACAGTTGATGCTCAATTGGTATAAGTATACACATTTAAAGTGCATACAGATCACCAGCCTTATATTACAAGGCTCATCACATATGGGCCATTCGGTCTTAGACACCGACCCGTGGTAATGCTGTGTGGAGATAAATAATAATTCGCAACGGAAAACCGGAACGAGAATAGTCGAGAAAGTGTATTCTCGAGGAGCGGTAGACTGCTTTTCAACCGAAGTCATAAAAGAGCCACACGCTCGACGCTACTCCCGACCGGTCCGAGCGAACCGTAAGTGCCTTCCTATAAATACCGAACGGCCGGCCGCTAGGTCGGCGACGCATGGGCTTACGCCCAGGCGTATACCTGGGCAAACCGCCGTGAGAGCGTACCATCCCGCCGGCACGGTAAAACTTAGACTGAAAATTCGTCGAACATATCCTTTCATTTAATAACGTTCTATACATGAAAATTAATAAATTAACATGCACGACACAATAAATTCATATTTTCAAGTAAATCTTGGGTTTTATTAATATTTTTAATAATTTTGAAACCGCCCAGAACCGATGAGATGAAAAAATTAAAACGATATTTTTGCATTTTATTACGATAAAACATTAACAAATAAACCAGTATAACAATATAAATCTACATTTATAAAATAATTAAGCAAAATTACCATTTTTTAAGACACAAAAAGTATCTCAGAACCGATTAGTCGAAAATTTTAACAATCTTATTTTTACATTCTGTACGACTAATCCATCGTTAAACGCTATTAAACTAACGCCTGTGATGATATAAATGTACATTTTCGTTTCATTTAGCCAAAAAATCGAACTATAGTTACGCTCCGAAATATTTCAAAGTCCCAGCGGCGTATTGCTTTTCGATTAAAAAAAAAAATGAGCAATGCCAGAAAGCCGGAAATATAACATCCAACCTTCACCAATTTCACAATTTCTTCGAGATTCCGAGTATACATGATTTATAATATATAAATCTTTATTATTATTCTCTTTCTTTCTAAAATCTCTTTGTTTCCGTATTCCGTATACGCACTCGTTCCTGTCGGTGCGTATTTTACTACTGGGGCCTTGTCGAACCGACAAGACGAATCCCCAAGCATAGGGCTGAGTCTCAACAGATCGCAGCGTGGTAACTGCTCTACCGACTACAACACCCCGCCAGGTACCTAAGTCGTCTACAGACGATTCCGAGTCTCGACGTCGAACTTGGAGTACCCATGATCGACCGTTAGAGCGCCGCGGCCGTCGTTCGGCGAGATCCCGACGACGAATCCGATGACGCCCGTACGGCAAACTGGGGCCCGTGCGATGACTGGTCACGAAGACCGGGCCACCTAGTAGTGTCACATTGCTTTGAGCCTTTCGACCCACACGAGACTCCTAGAAATATCGTTGCCACCTTTGTCTAGAAAGGATACGGCCTTAGAGGCGTTCAGGCATAATCCCACGGATGGTAGCTTCGTACCACCGGCCGCTCGACCAAGTGCGTGAACCAAATGTCCGAACCTGCGGTTCCTCTCGTACTAAGCAGGATTACTATCGCAACGACTAGTCATCAGTAGGGTAAAACTAACCTATCTCACGACGGTCTAAACCCAGCTCACGTTCCCTGTTGGCGGGTGAACAATCCGACGCTTGGCGAATTCTGCTTCGCCATGATAGGAAGAGCCGACATCGAAGGATAAAAAAGCGACGTCGCTATGAACGCTTGGCCGCCACAAGTCAGTTATCCCTGTGGTAACTTTTCTGACACCTCTTGTTGAAAATTCTTCGAGCCAAAAGGTTCGATAGGCCGTGCTTTCGCAGTCTCTATGCGTACTGAACATCGCGATCAAGCCAGCTTTTGCCCTTTTGCTCTACGCGAGGTTTCTGTCCTCGCTGAGCTGGCCTTATTCTGCGTTATTCTTTGACGGATGTACCGCCCCGTCAAACTCCCGGCCTGGCAGAAGGGAATCTCGTTAATCCATTCATGCGCGTCACTAATTAGATGACGAGGCATTTGGCTAGACCTTTACCACATTCGCTTTCGCAGTCGTGGTATACTTCCGAAGTTTGGCCCCCTCGTTAGGCTATAACAACAACAGTTATAACAATAAAAGATCTAATACTAAAATCGTTACCGTCGGCCATAATAGTGCTTATTTGTCCATTGATAATATTGATTATCTTGTTATAAAAGCGACTAAAATACCTAAAGGGTACTCAAATTTTAAATAAATAAATAAGCCTATCTGGCAGATCCGGTGTCAAAATGTTCAAATTAAAATCTATAATTAAGTCAGAGCTTAAAAAGCCAAAGTGCCGGGTAATTAAAACCTATAAACGACCATATAAATAATTAATAATTAAATAATTAAATGATTAGTAGCTAAAAAGGAAAAAAGAAATAAATAAATAAATAAATGATAAGAGTAGATAACAATCACTAACTAAATCCGAGATACCATTGTACATTACCTTGTCACCTCATAATTGAGAAACGAATTCGCCATTTCTATCGATGATCTCAGAGCAATCAGGGATATTGTCACCATTTCGCTTTTCGTTAGCCCTAACGCTTTAAGGTTGCTTTGCGTCTTTTGCGGAAGTGCACCTCGGCACCCTACTACTATTGGTAGTACTTCAGCTTTTGTGCACCCAGTTCTTAATCTGACGTATTCCGCTGTTTCCTTATATTTATTTATTTTATCAGTAAATGCATTGAGGAGATTATACTTATCTTCATATCGGACAGTCACATCTGCCACTATCAGCCGTTCTTGGTTTTTGATTACCAAATCAGGCTTTTTTAACTCCCCTAGCACATTTACTGTGAGCTCCGAAAAGACTATGCATCGCTGCAACACTTTTTTTTCTATTAGGTTTCTAATTTCGTCGTGTCGCTTTATCCTTTTGTTTTTAGTATGGGTACACATGCCCAAAATATGTCCTGAAGTTTCTGCCTGCATTCCACATCTTCGGCATGTGATATCTTGTTCTTTGTTCGCTCTTCGCAGTACAACTCTTGTTCCAAACGTGTTCGTCCTCAATCTTAACGCATCGAGATACCGTGATGGTTTGAGAAGGGTAGGGTTGTATAGCCAGGCATTCGCGATTTTATTTTTCTTAAAGTCGGATACTCCTTGGCCCTGCGAGATTAATTGCTCCCATCGCTGCGTTTCTGCTTTTCTTAAATTTTGTCGTGCTTCCTCGGTTTCTTCCATAGTTGTCGGCCATTGCAGTCCAATTGTGCTCGTGTATTTTTTGAGTATATCTTCCAGATCCATTGCTACTGCTTTCGCTGCCTCATCACTCGACTCCAACATCTTAATAGCTCTTCTTATCACTGCAAGCTTAGTTATATTTTCTATTCTCGGTAGCCCTAGGCCTCCATGGCTTTTATCCGAGTAGAAAAGCCCATCTGCAGTCGAAGGATGAATGTGTAAAATCTGTTTTATTAATTGCCTAACACCGCTATCTCCTGTAGCGTTTTTATGGGTGGTGGGCTGGCTACTAGGCGGTGGATATATCTCGGCAGTAAATAAGTCCTTGTTAAATTGACTTTCTGATTTAGTTTTAAGCCCATTCATTTAATATTTTCAGCAGCTTTAATAATTATTTCGGTGGGTCTTACTCGTAATAGGCCGCGCCATGCACTAAGCTCGGCTCCTAGATAACAGAACACTTCCTCTGGCTTGGACTCGGGTATTCTATCATTACCGATATTCAATTTAGGGACCTTGAGGAACCACGTTTTTTGTTTTGTGCCAATTTCGAATGTTGAGCATTCAGAGGCAGAGATATTCATTCCTAATTCACTTAGGAATTGGTGCAAAATGTGGACTTGTTTCCTCGCTTCCGTCCTGTCTTTTGCCAATAGCATCATATCATCGGCAAACACCAGAATTGTAACCTTTGCCTCTCCAATCTTAATGCCGATGGTTTTGTTATTTATTTGATCCACTACTGGATCAATAATTAGATTAAAAATTAATGGAGACAGTAGGTCCCCTTGCTTAACCCCCCTCTTTAATGTGATGCTTACTTCTCCGTCATTTGTCCTGATTTTCGTTTTGCATCTTTGGTACATAAATCTTATATGGCGCGCAACTATATTTGGGACCCCTTTCCTCATCAAACAGTTCTCTATTGCGGCATGTGGTACAGCATCAAAAGCTTTCGCTATGTCTATTATTGTTATCACTCCGCCGAGGCCTTCCTTCATCTTCGTTATTGCGTGATCTAGTAGTGCAATATTATGCTTGCAGCCATCCTCTTTCGTGAATCCCTTCTGCCGGATAGACTGCTGGACTTTCCTCCTAAGACGGGCATCTATCATTGCGAAGTACATTCTACTCAACATCGAACCGATGGTAATTGGACACCAATTTTTGACATCACTGGTATACTTACCTTGCTTGGGTATAAGTGTCGTCCTATTAATCTTCCACTGCTCCGGATAGTGGCCAGATAACATGAGAAGATTAAATAATTTTGCCAGTATTTCGACCACTCCTTTCTTCTTTAAGTGCACCTTCTGGACACCATCGATGCCCGCAGCTGAGTCCGCTTTAATTTTCCTCATCCTTGCAATAATATCCCCCTCAGATATCGGAATAAATATCTGTCCGGTAGGTATATTTGGTGATCTTTGGACTCCCGGGAATTGGGGGAGGCCCTTACAGTTGCCAGCGATTCCCCAAAGCGCATTATAAAGCTCGCTGGTATTAGTGCTATCGGGTAATTTTGGTTGTTCCCTATCATATTCAACCCCATCGATCGCAATATCTACCAATTTTCTAGGACATTTCCGATAGAGTTCCTGGTATCGGGCATACTTAAAATTAGCGAATTTTGTTCTCCTACTTTCAGCTTTACGGTTCATGACGTCTCTCTTTTTTTCTTGCCTCGATACATCTGATGATTTCTCTTTCTCACTATTTATAATATTCGTGGTTAGCGCTTCGACTATCGCCTCAATATCACCCGTTTGGCAACCACTATCTGCTATTCTTTTAATTTCTGCCTCCAGTCTAGCAAGTTCTGGGTCCTCTATTTGTATGCCTGCTCTGATGGCCTCCTTTAATTCTTCCTTCCAAACGTCGTCTTCGTTGTCACTCACCGGGCTTGCCGGAGGTCCTTCTTCCGAGGCGTGATTGAGGGCCGATTCAAACGAATCTTCTGATTCGTTCTCCATCACTACAGCCTCTGTTGCTATCCTTTGGATCTGAGGCAACTGCCGCCTCTTATCACTGAATTGTTTTGCCGTTTTATTCGCCAAATATTCTCTTATTTTCACATTTATCTGTTTCTCGGCTCGAAAACGGTTATCCAATTCCTTTAGTAGGGCTATTTCCTCATCCGTCCAAACAGTACATTTTCGGCCTTTTCTGCTCGCAGTTGTTGTTCTCATCTGTTTAGATCTTGCTGCGTTTCTAATTGCCGGGCGACGGTGCAATTCATGAATTGAGAGACCACGTTGCGTGGCGAAGGATAGGTCACACGCGCTGCACTTAAAGTTTCCGACGGCCATTACTCTCGCTCCTTTGCATTTTGGAATATGACACTTAAGGCCGTGTACCTTATCATGATCCTTTCCACATTTCGTGCAGCACCATATGAGATGCAAACGCGGGTGTTGCCTCTGAACATGCCTAAGAAAGTCTCTATCGCTGAAGAATTGCATTTGCTGACCCCATTGCCGACAGATCATACATTCAATATTTCCCGCACAGGGTAGGCTAATCAGTTGAACCAACTCATGTTCGCTTACACTGCCAGGTCGATTACCAGTGGCCCTCCTGTCCATAGCGGAAGTTTCCGCCACAGAGGTCTCAGGGCCGAAGACCTCTGCGTCCGAGGCTTCTTCTATATTCTCTTCTTCCATTTGTGGTTATTAGGTGTTTTGACCTATTTTTAGATTCCTTATTATGTCCAACTCATGTCCTTCTAATAATGCCTGGTCGTCAACAGTAAATCCGTCCTGATCACCTTTATCCCGTTTGCCGCCTGGTCCGAAGACCAGGTCACGGCGGGAGCGGCTCTATTGCGCACAATACGATTGCGCACTATCGCATTGCGCACAGCTCCTTTGAATTATTATTGCGCACAGTGAGAATTGGGCACAGCTCTATTGCGCACGTGTACAATATCGCACAGTACAGTTGGGCACCGTAAAAATTGCGCACAGTATCGATTGGATACAGAATTAAATTTGTACGCCCGTTTCCCTTCTTATGTCGTGATTTATTTCAGGTTATGCGTGCTCCGTCTGACATGGTTAAATCTATATTTGTTTTATTAACCATGTCTATTTTCATAAAGATGGTGTTCGGTGTTTAATATTATAATTGTAATGTGTTGACGTTAATTATTAATAAATATTGTCATAAAGTCGGAGAATCCTTATGAAATTATGTCATTCACTGATTACAATTAAATGAATTTCTGAATTCTGTAGTATTTGCATATAATATTTGTGCAAGTGTGTGTGAAAAATTCGACACTTAAAATATGAAAATATCTTAAAAAGTGAAGTGCTGAAGGATGATGTTTGTTGTGACAGTTTTTAAGTGATTCTGTGTTCTGATTCGATACTTAAAATATGAAGTGCTGAAGGATAATGTTTGTTGTGACAGTTTTTAAGTGATTCCGTATTCTTCTCAATAATTCTTGCATCAGTTGGAAAATACGGACCAAGAAAGAAATTGAGATAAGTACTTTCTACCTATTAAAGGAATATATTTAACAGGCATGTGCATTGTAGGGTGAACTTTACTTTACCGGACCCAAAATTTTGGACTTTTTTTTTTTCAATCTATAGTTTTTGATGCGGAGAATCCAAAAATGCAAGTCTCAACTTTAGGAATCCAATGGTTCAAAAGTTATAAGCATGTAAAGTTTGATATTTTTAGCGCATTTGCTACGGTACTGTAACGCCATATTGACTTCTTGTCCAATGAACGGTGTCGCTAGCTGCAGGCAGATTCATGTGGGTGCCGACTACTTTGGCGGGTACAGTCAAACCGTACATTTGATACTGTCTCAGTTAGTTAGGTTTATATTTATTTTACAAACAGACTGTACTGCCCATGTGAGAACCAATCAGGTTATACATATAAGGCAATATGGCGTCACAGTAACGTAGCAAATCCGCTAAAAATGTAAAAGTTTACACGCTTATAACTTTTTAACCACTGAATTCCTAAAGTTGAGACTTGCATTTTCAGATTCTACACAAAAAAACCTATCAATCAAAAAAAAAAGGTCCAAAATTTTGGGTCCGGTAAAGTAAAGTTTACCCTGCATTGTATTTTGTGGCCTCTTTAACGTATCTGTTACAAGTGGTTTAATCAGTGTCGAGCAGTTATCATCTTTAAGGTTATAAAGAGACAAAACTGTTATGTGGAAATTATTAGACTTGTTTGCTACGTTAATCATGTAAGTATACGTCTAATATTTGTAATACGTAAAATGCTATACAAGTAAAATGGTTTGATGCGACCATTATCAAATTATATATAATACATGCAAATTCATGCCATTACTTTCACTTTGCATGGATCAGCACATGATAGCCATTTAAAAACAAGTAACTGTTAGATGCATCGTATAATTAATTTTACTAACCCTGAAATGTAATATTAGGACAAATAACAAAGACGTATTCTGAAAATCAATGTAATTACTTTGTCGCATCATATATCTGGAAATATGTTTAAGGTAAAAGAAATATTAAACCTTATTTTCTTCAATACATTATTTATTCCAAATTAATGTTGTTGAGTACAATGTATCAATATATAATAATATGATTTCTTCTTCTTTATTTTCAGTATCTATTCTGACATTGATGAGGAAATTACAATCAAAAAATTATGGGGTAGGAAAGTTGAATAGATCCATTAAAGAAATTCAGCAGTGTGCAATGAAATACTAGGATAAATAACAGAAATGTACTCTGAAAGCAGATGCAATTACTTTCTCGCAGGATATATGTGGAAATATAATAAAGGTAAAGGAAATATTAAACCTTATTTTCTTCAATACATTCTTTATTTCAAATTAATGTTGTTGAGTACAATGTAGCAACATATAATATGATTTGTTTTTCTTTATTTTCAGCATTTATTCAGACATTGATGAGGAAATTACAACGAAAAAATTGTGGAGTAGAGAATTTGAATAGATCCATTAAAGAAATTAAACAGTGTGGAATGAAATACTAGGGCAAATAACAAAAACGTACTTTGGAAGTAGATGCAATTACTTTCTCGCATGATATATCTGGAAATATGTTTCAGGTAAAAGAAATATTAAATCTTATCTTTTTCAATACATTTTTTATTCCAAATTAATGTTGTTGAGTGTAATGTAGCAATATATAATAATATGATTTCGTTTCCTTTATTTTCAGCGTTTGATCAGACATGGAGGGGAAAATTGCAACAGAGATATTATGGAGTAGAAGTATTAAATAGATACAGTGGAGAAATTATTCAAGCAAGAGCAGTATTAAATTAGATAAGTTTGTCTTGCACGTTACAGACTTTAAAAACAATGTAATACCAGCATATTTCAAATAAATAGGTTAATAGAAATAGATGAATCCCTTAAACTTTAATTTCCTATTCTAATTTCCTTAATATAGAATTTAAGTTATAATTCACGTTGTTTTCTTCTACTTTCAAATAAAGTTTTACCAAGTAACAATTTATAAAAAAAATCATTTGTTCATCAAATCAACTCAGTTTCTATTTCATTATTCACTTTTATCTATTTTATAGTGCTTGTATTGTTTACAAATCTTGAATTTGTCTCAAACGAGTTGAACAGTTGTATTGAAATATTCCATTGCTAAGTCGAATCTGAAATGATATTAAAACGTTTGGAAAGAATCTTGCCAAAGAAGACTTATGGACAGAACGTTGGAAATAGAGTCAGTCATATCGTTATTGGTAAATATAATCTGAGATCTTCTACAATGTCATTCACGAAATTATCTTGAACAATTATACTAGATAATATTAATTAATGGTAGTCCAACAATGTAGTACGTTAACAACATTTTATTTCACTGATAATCTGGAGTACTTTTCATTTATTGAACGAGGAAAGGTGCTTATCATGGTAGATAAGTTGCTACACAGATGACATAATGGAATAATAAAAACTGAAAAAAAAAACACGCATTTTCAAGAATGTTCCATTTTTATATTGGACACACTATTATTATTGTAGTAACATTATTGACATTATAGACATAACAAATCAGGCACCTTTTTACGAGCATTGGTTGAATTTCATTTTGAGAGACGTTAAATTCTTAACCTTTTTTGACACTTCAGTAGTATCTGATGTGTAGAATCCAAAAATATCCATTGTATGCCATTATTATGCTATTATGATATTAAATCTATTAATCTAAATTCACATGTATATATATTTATTCTGCGACCCGATCTCATCAACAGTATTTAACACGTATAATAAAAAATACTAATTTTATGCTTTGGAATCCACTGCTTCTTTTGACACTTTGATAATATTCGATTGGAAAATTCGTAATTTATATATATACATTTAGGGGCCACGCGAGATGCGATTGCGCGGGCACCACACTATTGTCTATATATAAATAAAACACAAGATGGAGTGATTACGTTGTAATATTTTTTATTTAACAAAGACTCGCGATATCCAAGATGGCGATGGAAGAAGGAAAGACGCGTGTCTTTTACTTCTGATCGCGTTGCCGGAAAAGTACAGAGTGAGTGTAGGGTAAAATGGGGGTGCGTTGAAGCGAGGGCGTCAGGCCCCGAGCACCCTAGAAAAGAGGGCGCGGTTGGAAGGTTTGCTTCCTTCTGTGACCGCGAGATGGCGCGAGGATCGAGAGCGCCACATACATTGTGACCCTTTCGGGGGTTCACTCTATACAGAGGGGGTGTCGCAAAATACAATTTTGTTGGGCACCAGCCACGTAATGTGGCGATCGAAATCAAAAAAGAGAGAAAGGGGTATTGGGGAAATTCACAACAGCGGGGATTCGGGCACTTTCGTCCGTACACTTTCGCGGGGGAGTGCGCAAGGAGGAAATAGCTGGGGGTGGGAAGGTACAGGGTCGGGATGGGTTCTCGCGGGGGTCTTTACGTTACGCGTAGCTTTACTATAAACGGGGGTTGACAAAAAGGGGGGTTCAAAACGAGAAGGGGGTTCGTTGCCAATACTCAAACAATCTATTCGCAATTAGTAGTAACGGAAGGGCTTACCAACAATGACTCACTCGCGCTCGTTCTCGCAAATCACTCCGCACTCTACAAACTCTCTTTATCGCTCTCTATTTCCACTCTTAACAAATCGCTCTCTATACGTTAGCCTCAGGCTCAATAATCGGCTCGTCGTCGCCGCTGCGACGACGAGACCATCGCAGGATATTTTTGGGAGGGGATGGGGTTTTGGAAGGGGGCCTTTTCGGCACGGGACTGATCGATTGTCGATCTTCGATACACCGGTGGTCGGGATCGATGGGGCTGACGGACTTCCTTCGGTGACGGGTGGGCTGAGGTCTTCGGGCTCGGCGACAGATGGCTCTGGGTGGGCGTCTGCGTTAGTTTGGGCCGCTTCATCAAAATTTCTGGAAACTCCTTGGGAGTCCCACGTTGCTCCGCTTATTGGAGGAGTGTGTCTGTCGCCGGCCTCGAAGCTCCTTGTAAGGGTGATCCTCGTTGACCTGTCCGTCGCCTCCATCGGTCCGACCCCGGTGGCTGGGGGAAAAGGGGTAAGGTGAAGGAAGGGTTAGAGGTTATTATTAGGTGGGCGCATAGGTGGGGGAAAGCGCAGCGATTGTAACGGGGGGGCACGGGTGTCACCACGTTACAACATACTAGATACGTTACCCGGCTCTGCCCTGCAATTTTAATCAACTATTATTATCCCTACTTCCTTATTCCTATCCCTATTTCCCTGTCCCTATACCTACTAATATATAAAAGTGAAAATGTCTGATCGTTTGTTTCTCTTCACGTTTAAATGGCTAAACGGATTTTAATGAAATTTGCACTATTGGACTGCTTATTCTTTCAAGATAGACATAGGCTATGTCATATTGCGATTTGTCTGCCAGATCCAATGTAAAACATTCCAAGATTAACAACAACTTATAAATAAAAAATCAATTAAAAAAACATTTTGTAGTTGACCGAATTGTGAATCTAAACCATTCTCGAATCCACTTGAACACACACTAAAAATTTCATCAAAATCGGTCCAGCCGTTTAGAAGGAATTCAGTTACATACACACGCACGAAAGAATTATAGTATATATACTGAGCAACAAAATTAGCGCAACCAAAATTTTTATCAAAATTTCACTTAAGTTTAAATAATCATAACTCCGCGAGAAATGACCGTATCATATAAATTTTTTTTTATTTTAAAGCTTGAAGTCTCCGCTTTCAACTGAATGTGTCATATTTTGATTTCCTCCTTCCCCCTCCCCGCCATCTCCTTTAAAATGAGATGATGTTTTGTTTTAAAAAGTTTGCACACTTTGACGCGTTCCACGGGGTGCAATGAATTTTTTCCGCAAATTTCACAAAAATTGCCGCAGAGTATAAACTATTCTGCACAAATTGAAAAAAATGTAAGTCTCTACGATTTTTTGTGGCGGAGTTATGAGTGTTACAAGTTACCCATGCATTTTACTCAGTTTCTGGTTGTTACCGCCAGCATTAGCGTTACCCAATGCACACCACGAGGAGGTTGCTGGCCAGATTTTGTGCATCGTGTGTATGTGTGAGCGCGTGTGCGTGTGTGTATATGCGTGTGCGTCTGTATGTGCGTGTGTTACATTTAATAGTGTGTGTTCCCGCCTCATCTTTGATTAACTTCCTCAAGACGTTCCTGCATATTGATGCAGGATCTTATTGCATCTTGAGGAATTTCGTGCCATATCTGTTGTAATCGCGACTCCAGTTGCTGGAGGCTAGTCGGCGGTCTCTCTAAATTTTGAAGCCTTCTTCCCATCATATCCCTCACATGTTCGATGGGATTTAAATCCGGACTCATTGCTGAACGCACACGCATATACACACGATGCACAAAATCCGGCCAGCAACCTCCTCGTGGTGTGCATTGGTTAACGCTAATGCTGGCGGTAACAAACAGAAACTGAGTAAAATGCATGGGTAACTTGTAACACTCATAACTCCGCCAAAAAAAATCGTAGAGACTTAAATTTTTTTTAATTTGTGCAGAATAGTTTATACTCTGCAGCAATTTTTGTGAAATTTGCGAGAAAAATTCATTGCACCCGGTGGAACGCGTCAAAGTGTGCAAACTTTTTAAAACAAAACATCACCTCATTTCAAAGGACATGGCGGGGAGGAGGAAGGAGGAAATCAGAATATGACAAATTCTGTTGAAAGTGGAGACTTCAAGCTTTAAAATAAAAAAAAATTTATCTGATACGGTCATTTTTCACGGAGTTATAATTATTTAAAGTTGAGTGAAATTTTGATAAAAATTTTTGTTGCGCTAATTTTGTTGCTCAGTGTATATAAAGAAGATAACCTAACATGCGTCAAACTATAAAACACAACCAGCATTTTGTAATGTGACATCCCTGTAATATTTACAGATTCCAGTTACTAGATGTTTTAAAGTTCTCGAAAGTCAACTCTTTCGGAAAATGTCGTTACTAAGTTGTCGATCACCTGGCGAGGTTGTTGTCCCGATGACGTCGCCTGTCTATGACTGACAGAAACGACATCATCGGGTCGTTGGCCGAGCGGACAGCTGACAGTTTGAGAAAGTAAATACTCTCGGTTTCGACAGGAGCATAACAAAACCTATCTCCGTATTTCGCTAGACAATTTTGAAGTATTGGAGATTATCAAGAAAAGGAATTGTAACTGGTACAATATATTGTCGGATTACATGTAATTAATATTATCTAGTACAATTGTCAAGAAATTTAGTGAATTCTGTTTCGTAAGATTTTAGGTTATATTTGCCAATGGTGAAATAAAACTAATTCATAGTAATTGAATTTCCTAGATCATTCAACTCAAGAAGTTCGACAATTTTAACTAACTTTTGAACCTCAATTTTCGCTCGATCTTCCTTTAAATCAATAGATGAACGAGGTAAAGATGAGCTTTCAGTAAATGCTTCTAATTCAACTCGTGATATTGTTACTTCAACATTATTTGGAATTGTATTAATTGCGAAAATTTTTGCAAACCCGTTTTGCTGAATAACCAAAGCCTCTCCTATATATACACCTGATTTCATTATTATTTTCCTAATATATCCTTCTTTAATTTCAGGTTCTTTACAGGGATTGTTCTGAGCGTTATCGTGCAAGGAGGTAATTTAAAAGAAGATGACGAAAGAAGGAATAATTCATCATCAAGCTGAAGACTATTTGGCTCATCTTCTTCATATCCCAAATGTCGATATCACATTCTGATTTTCTAAAAAATGGCATCCCTACTTCAGCGATAGGAAAGTCATCTTGAACAAGTTGGAATTTTACATTGACATTGTTACGTCGCGAGCGTGATACGGCGCGCGACGTACAAAAATAAAAAAAAAATAAAAATTAATGATTTATGATTGATACGCGGTTGAGAACTGTATTATCGCTGCCACCCGTCCCAATCGTGTTCGACGATGTTAGGTCGGAAACGATTGGAACAATTTAAAAGAATCGTTTAGTCTATAATAAGATTCTGAATTTATTTGTTGAGTCCGTCAATGCTCTGGTCCCATACGGGCCCCTCGTGCGAATTTGTGCGAAGATGGTAAGCGTGAATGTTTAGGAAGGAAGTGTGTTAAACTAAAAATGAATGTGAAACTAGTTATGTGTAACAAAAAGAAATATAATTTCAAAAAAAGAAAAGCATAACAGTAAATGAATTGGTTTACATAGAGTTCGAGCTGTTGGAAATACAGAAAAATGGAATTTAGATATATGTTTTAACAAGATAGGTGAAATTAGGTAATATTGAAATCTATTGAATCGTAAGACAGAATTTTAAGATGATTCGAGCGGCGATTTCGGTGAACAATTAATAAACAGCGAGAAGAAACGATCCCAAGGGGAAAACTTCCAAGACCAACGGTCTCGTGGGCCGCCTCTCGTTATCGTAAACGGAATTATTATTAAAAATTGCGAAATGTCTTCGATACCTTAACACGATGTTGAACAGAACGATCTTGTGAGAGACTTCCAGAACACGCGGTTTCAAGATCGCCCGTTTTGCCTCACTAAATCCAGATTCGTCTTATTGGACACAATGAAATAGATAACTTACCAAGCTCGATGTAAATTGATATATGATAATACAAATTATCTGGTAATCGCTAGTTGCTTGGTTGTCTGGAAATCTGGAAGACGAAGAAAAGATGAGAAATTTGTCACGCACTACGCGTTCGCGATCGGCCTTTGTGACGGTGTTACGGTTACGGAAACGAAACGATTATTTATATACGAAAACGACGCGACGCGGAAAAAGAAAACAGTATTAATTATCGAACAATTTAAAATTGAAAGAGAAAAGGATAGAAATTGAAAAGTGTGAAATTTAACGTATTCGTAAGAGTCTTTTACGCGGAAAACGAGAACCGCAATCTCCCGGCACTCTGCCTTTTACAAGGACTTTACCGGTTAGCTAATTACTACAATTTTCACGCGTAAACTATTGCTCGACGCGAACACGGGCTCCCCGTCACGTACCTCACGATTTTTCGACGAAGAGTGATTTGCCTCAGTCAAGCGATCGTATCTCAGGGTTCGACCCGCGATCATGGGCTCAAAGTGGGGACATCATTTGGCAAATCAGGGTACGTGTCGAAGGGGAAGGCCCGCGCGTATTGGTTTTGTCTAGGCGCGTTTTCCAAGTTCTCATCCCTTCTTGACCTTCCTTCCGACTCTGTCTTTCGTAGACTATCTTTCTTTTTTTACCCCTCTAACGCTTCGTGAATTTAGTGCGTCGCAATTTCTATACTTCTGGAATATTCGAAATCTATTACGACTTTATTTGTTCGAATTTACTAATCAGAGAGGCTCTTATAAGTGATATCTATAAATGATATTTCGGTAACGAAGAACATCTAGCCTTTTTAATAGATGTTTAACTTACTATATTGAATAACTAATAAATGAATAATGTTAAATTATTCCGTTCTTATTCGCGTTTCGGCGGTTTACGGAAAAGGCAATAGATATTTGTAATTGTTAACGACTCGCGGATGTATGCAAGTACGTTCTACGTTTAACGTTTAGCTGTAGTTCGTTGTCGATGTTTATTGCCTTGGTCGACCTTCGCCTCGAACGTTCTTGAACGTCGGTCGACAATTTCAAACGTCAGTGGTTGTCACGCAAACCTTCGCACTCCATAGTCATACAAACAGTTTCATTCCGTTTCATACTAATTGTTTTCGATCTTAATTGCATGCATTCCTCGTGGAAAGGTCGGCTGACGCATGCCTTGCAGGTAGGAGAGGTATCTCGCTAGTAGGGTAGAACAAGAATTTTCTTTGTACGGCGCGGTTAGCTGGGAAATTTCCAAGTGCGTCGCACTGCTTAACCGCTCGGCGAAGGATGTTTATGATACCTCTCCCTTAACGGTTTTGACTTTCTAAGTTTCTGAACTACGCAGTTTCGACTAGGCAATCATCCCAAGGAAAGGTTGACTTGTATTATTTGAAAGAGCTAAATATAGCCTCCTTTGTGTGCCTCGCCTGGGATTATTTCCAAGTGCTACGCACTGGCGAGGTACACAAACTTGGTATACTAACGGTTGAACTATTGAAGCTAATAAGAGAAAGAAAAAGAAGAATTATTATTTTAATCTCAAACCCCTTTCCTTGTGCTCCTCGTGTGGAATATTTTCAAGTGCAGCGCACTCAACGAAGAGACACAAGTTAAGGGGAGCGCGAACAGGATACGAAAATGGAAAAAATCAAGAAAATGCCCTTCCGTGCGCCTCCGTAGGGGAAATATTTCCAAGTGCAGCGCACAAGACGGGAAACGCAAGGTCGGGTTATGGAAAATTTACCCGGACGTAACAACATTACGAACTTGAATGTTAATTTCACCACAAGTAAGTACTTTTCCTGAACTAATTCCAGTGAGATTATAGATAACTTCTGTATTTACTTTAACACTAGGAATGATAGCTTTACACTTTATTAAATTTAGTTGAGAACCAGTGTCAATAAGGAAATTAGCAAACCCTCCATGTCAATAAAGAAATTAGCAAACCCTTCACTAAAACAACTATGGATCAATTTAACTACTGGAGACTGTTGTGCATCTATTAATACAGATAATTATATCTATAAAAATTATAAAAATACAACTTATATCACAAAAAGTAAAAAAGTAATGAGGCACACGGGAATAAGTTAATAGTTATAAATTGTAAACGTAAGTTTACTTTAAAATTTCTGTAGTCTTAGTTTTACAAAATATACGTATAACTCAAATACAGAATATGTTAATCATATTATATTTTTACATGTGCTGACGGTTATGAAAATAGTGTAAGTTTAAAATTTGAAGTTAAATATTTAATCTTTTGTTAGAATAAAAAATGAATGTATTATATATAGTATAACTCAAATTCATTTTATATTACATCATTATAATAAATCTAATACAGAGTATCGACATGAAAATATTTAAGTAACATTTAGTCTCTGCTGAATGCTGCTGCTACACATATATAAATATATATAAAATATTTTTCATATTCCAAAAAAAATATTTATGACATTACTTATATGTAATTAATATAATTATATTGACATTAAAATTAAATATTGAAGATATAATGAATATACAATCATAAATTTACCTAGAGAGGAAAGAGCAAAGGGGAGAAGAGTGGAATATAGCAATAGGAAAGTATAGGTAGACGGCGAGGAGTAGAAATGGAAAGAAAAGAAAGGAGAGTAGAAAATACAGTAAGGAAGATATAGAAGAAGAGGAAAGAGGAAGAAACGAGAAGAAGGACCTAAGAGGGAAGCAACAGAGGACCGAAAATACAAAGTATAATTTAAGTTAAAGTTAAGGCTAATCAATAGTAAAAACCAAAACAAAAGTTTAGTTTAATTTAGCTTAGCGCAGTCTAGTTTTGTTTATGTTTTAGTCTTGTTAAATATTTATCTAAAAGTTAAGACCTTCAGTAGAATTTATGATTTACTAAGTTAGGATTTGATTTTTTGTTATGTTTTTGATTTTGCTTATGACTTTGTTTTTGTATCTTTTTCTGTTTTTTTACTTTGACTTTGGACTTTATACTTTTTTCAGTTTCATGATACCAGAAAATATATGAAGTTAAGTTTATTGTTAAATATATGCAAGGTTAGGGAACGCTCCTCAAAAGCGCGAACCATAACATTCCGTAGGACTTTTCTGGATCATTTGTATCCTTTTTTGTACACTTCTTTTATATTGTACATGTTTTTTCGTCATCATTTTACCCATTATTATTATATATTGAGTCTTTCTAATATTATACGTGGCTCATAAGTACTAACATTTAAGTTTGTGGCTTTAGATTTTTTGCGTAATAATTCTTCATTTATTTTTCCACTCAGATTTTCTGTAAAAAAAATCAATTCAGTAAAATAAGTTTTTTTCTACCATTAAGTTACATCTATGTAAATAACATTAAATAATAATAAGTTTAATCTACTTAAATTGTACCTTTGTCTTCTACTTCTTGGTTGTTTCGTTTTTTTCTTATTTCTTCTTCATTTTCTTTGCTTACAATTAAATTCATTGAATGAGTCGTACTGTCTTGGGATATTTCTGGAAAATCTAAAGAGTTACTGAAGATATAGGTTTATCAATCGTAATAAAATTTTAATTAAACCTGTTTTTATAAAATATATTTTATATTAACGTACTTTAATTTTTATTGTTGTGCCTCTCGAAGTTTAGTAACGATGCATGGTCAGGCGCAACATTATCAATGATTTCATTTTCTATAACAGAAATCGATTTTGAAGTAATATTGTATAATGAAAGAAATATTAAGTACTAAGTATTAATTTATAGTGTATACATTTGACCGTAATAACATATACATATAATTAAAGTACTGAAAATTTTACAGCTTCAACAAATAATGACAAAAATCGCTTCTAGTTTTCGTGAGAACCCCCATTATGCATAGTTTCAGTCGGTTCCGCGTGATCAGATTATTAACATTTCGAGATGTACTCAAGTACTTTTCTGCAGTAACAATAACTTTCATACTTTACCTTCATAATCTCCATATATCAATATCTTATTCCCTTTATAAAACGATAATAAAAATTCTGTCAGAGTTAACCTAAAAAGCAGTATATGCATATTATTTTACATAAAAGTCTAATTTGTATTTTCTAAATTTTAATATTTTTTAGAACATTACAATTATATAGTAATAAGTATCATGAAATGTAGTTTCAATTAAATGTAGATTAAGAAACCTAAGTATTTATAACAATTGATGCAGGATCTAACCTTCTATTAGCAAGATCTTTCTGTATTGTTTCAATCCTTTTATTTCTTATTATAGTTTTTTTGTTGCTTTTACGACGTACACATTGTCCTTCATTTAATCTTTTTATTTTAATTTCTTCATCCATTATTAGTTGTTCTAGTTTTTCTGTAAGGTTTGAGAAATCATTTTTTCATTTCGTTTATACAAAAATGATAAGAAACAAACAAAATAAAAATAACAAAATAATTACCCAAAAATACCCATATGTTCTTTTTGCCTTTTCCCATTTTCAATAAAACAATATTATTATAACATTCTGTTATGTTATTTGTTCTCATGGGGCAATTGTTTACTGAAACTTTTTCTGCCTTTGGTAGCCACGTGGATCGTATATATTCAATAAAAATTTTAATTGCAACATACTCAGAAATAAAAGAAGCTGCTTCACGTTCAATTTCAAGAAAACCTTATTCAAAAAGATCTGTAGAAACTAAGACTAAAGTCATTGCCATCGACAATACTTTAGTTGGTGCATCTGTGAGACCTAAATGGCGCCATTTTCGTAGTAAAGCCTTTAGAACGTATAATTCGTTAAAAACTGTATTTTTTTATGAGTAATAAATTTATTCTCTATAAAATTATATAAACCTGATTATAGTGAAACCAGCAGCCCTTTACAATGTTCGAAGGAAACTGTTGCTCCAATGTAACCATCGCTGCAGTTTCATAATCCGTCATTGTAAATTTTAAATTCTTATGAAGCATTGGGGCTAATTCTTTTATCATGCACCATATTACTGTATACATAGCCTTTGTTAATGCTTCGCATAGTAGGAATACTGTACCTACTCCCTGCGAAAGAAAAACTTGTAACCGTACTTTTTGGATACTTTTTCCTACTTTCTACTCGTTTGGTAACGGGGAATTTTTAGGTTGTCTGATAAGAAACAGCGAGAGATATCTGGTAAAAGTCTGCTTATGTATTTTCAAGATAGTTTGTACATTGAGGAACTTCAGCTATTTGTATTTGTATTCTTGATTTAGAAAACGCGGAACGCCACTCCTGGCTTGTAGTGTAACAATTTATACCGAATGTTAGAAACTTTAGAAAACGCGGACGCCACTCCTGGCTCGTGGTATAACACTTATACCCGATTATTGATAACTTTACAAAAAACGCGGACGCCACTCCTGGCTCGTAGTGTGATGCTTTGCCGAACGATCTATTGAAACAATCTCGGTTCTTGTGAGAATAGATGGAATTTAATCAATTGATATATATATGTATATGAAGTTATCAGAACGACGGGAGGTCTTGCCCGTGAGGGATAGAGTCTCACGTCGCTGATGGGCACAAAGTATTAACGTCCCGTGTTATCTAGGAATCGTCCAGAGGCACTTCCGTGGTCTCTTGGATTTTTCCAGATTCAGTGGTTCGTTCAGTACCGTGCTTTCCTCACACACAATATATATATAGTAACCCTTGAGATTTGACTGACAAGAATCGAAATTATCAATTTGAACGCAATTAATGGTGTTATTCGTTGCGTTGGGCGAGATTGTGTTTATTTGAAATGTCTGGGCACTATTGTTTAGAACAACTAAGAGGTCTCGGCAGGGCACGAGTACGTGACCTTGACGATTTCTCCGTTACTAATGAACAGTGACTTGACGTTGATATTAAATTTAGTATGTGAATATATAAAAGGATTTTGTTGAATATATAAAGCGCGAAGCACGAATCACATGTGCCACAAACCCAGGAGTCACAAACTGAGTCGCGGCACTGCTTCACTGAATAACTATTTCACAGGTGTTGATGTGAATCGAACAAAGTGTACTTAAGAATTTAGATGTAATTTATTCTTTATATTGACTACTACGACGAAACCTTCGTTATTCGCGAACGGGCATCCCTTTAAGCAGTGCCGCGGCTCAGTTTGTGCACGCGACTCCTCGGTTTGAGGCGCATACACGAAGACAGTAGATCGGCAGTTTGACGATTGTACTAAGTCTGTTTGACTCGTCTTCACGTATCGTTTCTCGCCCAACGGACCCTCGTATTTCGCGTCTTAACGCTAGAGCTATCGAACGTAGAGTGCCGGCCAGGGGTCGGAAACTCCCCTCTACAAGAAGTCTAACATTGACTGTAGCGCCATCTACTAACCATCCGTCATGAATGTACTAAAAGTAGACATATATATATATAAGTATACTATATATGTCTCTGATATATATAGTACTTCTCAGAATGATATATATATGTATATATATAGAATACTAAATTTTGGATAGTCATAAAGTGACTGCTAAAAATCATAGATTTATGATTTAGCCGATTTCTTATCTGTAAATCATAGATCTGTGATTTAAAGCAGCCACCTGCAGGGATAGGAAAATAAATTAATAAATCTGAAATGGTATGAAAATTATAATATATTTAAAATGAAATTAAACTGTCCTGTTGCTACGCAATACATTTTTCTCGCCTTTTTTAATCGCTTCTGTATAAATTATATGGGTATTTGTATTCATGCTTCGCCTTCTAGCTTCATAAGAGATATTCTTATTTTCTGTAAGGACATCATCATTCCTTTCCTCATGTACATCTTCCATAATATTCTAAAATATATTATACTTTTTAACCAATAATAAATAAAAAATCTTCTTTATAACAGTAAACTGTGCTGCTTATAATATTTTGTACAGTGCAACAATACTTACGTGTTGTGTATGTATATTTAATGCCACATCATGCACTGATGCATTTATACTTGGATTTTCTTCAGAATATCCACTTAAATTCAACGATGGAACAACGTTATCTTTTAATTTTCGCTGTGCATATCCCAATTTATAATCATCCTCAGCAAAATGCAAATAGCAAATCCTGAGTTTCTTAAAATCTTTCAGACTCGACACATCCATTCTAAATGGAATAATGTTTTTCCATTTTTCGAGCTGCTCCGAATTAGATGGAAAGCAATGGCTTGGCACATCGTGCCGTGATGGGCAACCTAAAACGCAGCACGCTTGAACCATTTTATGAATCACCTCAGTTATGCTCAGTTACTAATAGGAAACACGTTTAACAACACCACTGGACTCCACCAAAATGGACGCTATGATGCTATGACGGTACGACGCCAAACAACGCCAAACGACGCCAATGTAGGCGGCGCTGATTGTCGTCGTAGTAGCGCTATCTACGTACTGTCCGTCAGCAGGGAACTAAAACTGAAAAGCCAAGAAAATCAGTGAGAGTTTCCGACCCCTGGTGCCGGCTCATCGATCCCGCATTGACCTCCTTCGATCGATCCTAGGTAGGGATCGATACCGCGTGGGGATCGATGCGCACGCATCTCGGGCGAGTGGGAATCATTGTTGTTTGAGGGGTATGCCCCTACTGACCCAACTATACGTGTATGTAACATAATATGGTTACAAACTTCTATAAGTATAAACAGAAGAGGTGTTGCAAAGTAAGTTTCCCTACCTCATCTTCATTTCCCTAACTCAAAATTAAAAACGCTTTACAAAGCACAAACAAAATTAATTTATATCTTCCAAGTATTAAGTTGACAACTAAATTCGTGCCTTTGTGTGATTTTTCTTTGTAACCTTTGCCTTAAGGAATTCATATTTTTGTATTATTCTTGTTCCTTTTTCGAATCTATGAAATAATTTTGCTTAAGAAAACGTACACACACAATTCGTGAATTTATTTGCCAACCATTTTTTAATTTTTCTACATAATTTTTCATAATACCCAGCTATTTGTTGTAACGTATAAGTAACTTCTTTATCTTGATGCGTTTATAAAACATAGTATCGAATCCATTGAGTTCGGAAGCTGGTAAATTTTATTTCGAATAACGAATAATTTTTCATTATAAAAACTCCCGCTAAAAAATCGCGCGAATATTCGTTATTCAAAACAGCATTTGCATAATTCTGTATTGTATACAGACTATATATGTATACTACCCTACTAAGGCTAATTGACGTTCATGCAACTTTTACAAATTTCGGGTTACAAGCAATTCGGATACTAAATAAACGTTATATTTTAACTTATCCCTAAAGCAGAAAAAACTATGGATAGGTACTTTGATTATTCCAAAAACATTTAACATAAGGTTTAACATATGGTTGACATTATTAAAAGAACTAAATCACTCTTTTCCGGAAACAAGATTTTTGCAGATATGTCACTTAAGCTTAAGGGGGTAGACACGGGTAATGCAGCGAGGTGACATTACCGGCAAAAATGGGCCTAAAAAGGGGTTTACCGGAATACACTTTTCGTCCTTATATGAGAAGATTTGGGGCTGGGTGAGGGCTCATTCGAAAGAGGAAGGTCCAATGCAGCGCGGTCTGGTCATGGTTCAACGAGATTGTGTCGATATTTAATAATATGAGTGTCTAAAGTAGAGGAAAAATCGACAAAATACATCCGCAGATTCCAAGTATTTTTTAGGTCACTAAAACAGTTCTGTGACTCAAACGGTGACCAGACCGCGCTGCATTGAACCTTCCTCTTTCGAATGAACCCTTATTTAGATCAAAATCTTCTCATATAAGGACGAAAAGTGTATTCCCGTAAAAGCATTCCCAAAGACGAATTCCGCCATTATCTGGATACTACAGAGCAAGTTACGTGACAAATTTAGTTCAGCTAGTAGTTATAAGGTGGCGTCTAAGTAGAAAGGCTGCCGATCTGGAATCGTAGCCAGAATCAAGCGTCAGCTTGATTACGTCACTCGAACTGTGCTGCGAAGGCAAGCGAAAAAGGCAACATCGCCCGAACGCTGAGTGAGACGCACTACAGTCATGCTGTCCTTCTCTCATTCTGCATGTTGAGATTGTCTCTTTTCTCTAATTGTAAGATTCTCTAATTGTGTAAGTCTTTGGGCCGCTTCATCATAGTTTCTGGAAATTCCACGTTGCTCCGTGTTTGCTGGAGGGGTGGGTCTGTCGCCGGCCTCGAAGCTTCTGTTGAGGGTGGTCCTCCTTGTGTCAGTCCGTCGCCTCCATCGGCCCGACACCGGCGGGCAGAGAGAAAGGGTTGGGGTGAGGGAAGGGTTTGAGGTTAGCGTTCGTTGGGAGTATGAGTGGGAGAAGCGCAGCGATTGTAACGGGGGGGCACGGGTGTCACCACGTTACAATATATACATATGTTTAGTACAAAAATCCGACTTCAAACTGCACTAAAAAGTATAAAATAATTTCCATTTCATTTATATCTGTATTCCACAGCTATTAATACAATCTACTTAATCATTAAATGGGATACTAAATATATTTCAAAGTTTTCGGAGGCGGCGCAAAATTAAAAACTTTTCCTCTACTAGGAAGATCCTAGTTCAGGGGTCGGCAACCAGTGACAAATGAGCTATTTGATAATTTCAAGTAAACAATATTCAATGGGAACCAATATACTCATTACGAATTAACTATACTGCAGTTCACGAGTGACCGCACTTAACTCGCGCAGCTAGTGACTTGCTGAGGTCTAGGGAGATTTTTAATAGTGCGTGTGATTTCCCTTTACAGCTTGCTTCTTACTTTGCGTTCACATCATGTTTTTCCGGAAAATAATAGAATTTTCATTGCATCGTGAAACTTTACAATATCATCACCGGTTTTCAGTTATCGTACGTCATATATTTCTGCCCACCATTTATATGATCGCAAAGTATAATAAGAAGCAAGCTGGAGAGGGAAATAACACACGTCATTAAAAATCTCTCTAGACCTAGTGAGATGCGCGAGTAAAGTATGGTCTCTTGTGAACTGCAGTATAGTGCATGTACATCAGGAGTGCTGCCAATTTCTCATACAATCGTTACAATTACAAATGTTTTCAGCCGGACCTATAATTTTTCTCTTACGACTCATTAATTACCAAGTTTGCCATACCACAATAAAATCGTTATTGGCAGCACCGTTTGTTCGGGTATTTTTAATTTGGCGCCGCCTCCGAAAACTTTGAAATATATTTAGTATCCTATTTAATGATTAAGTAGATTGTATTAATAGCTGTGGAATACAGATATAAATGAAATGGAAATTATTTTATACTTTTTAGTGCATTTTGAAGTCGGATTTTTTTTTTGTTAAAAATTATTTCATTTCACATTTTTTAGTGGAACGAGCAGTATTCGAAGTTTACTTGCAGGGACAAGTTTGAAAAATCACGATCGGTATATTCCTTGGAGGGTAACCCTAAAGAATAGGCTTTTTATTACAATAACAATAGTTATTAACAATAAGAAGTTACATAAATTTTGGGAAATCGGATCATCGCGGAATGATCTACGAAATGTGAAATCTTTCATCGCAATCGGGGCATTCCTTGAACCAGAACGTATTTTGCAATAATGAAAACCGTTCGAAATAAAAAAATGCGAAATGTTTTTATAACGGGACCAATCGGAAGACATATCCTACAAGACGCAAAAGATTTCATTCCGATTGGTCCATCCGTCTCGGAGTAATCAGTGAACGCACATTTAGAAAAAAAGGGCGTTAGGAATAAAAAAATGCAAAATATTTTTTTACGAGACCAATGGTGAATTGTACTGTACAAGATGCAAAAAGTTTCATTCCGATTGGTCCATCCCTGTCAGAATAATCGGTGAACATACACCGCACATACATGAAATAGTACGTTTTTTGCAATAAAAACCGTTCGGAATGAAAATATATAGAATGTTTTTTCAACGGGACCAATCTGGGGACATACTTTAGAAGATGCAAAAGGTTTCGTTCCAATTGGTCCATCCGTCTCGGAATAATCGGCGAACAAAGGCAGAAAAAATAACAATAGTTTTGCACGAATATCTCGAAAACTAAAGGTTTCCGTTAATTATGCATAATGAAAAAGTTGTTCAGAATCATGCCCCCGACAATATATTAAAGGATTATTGAAGTCATTCTATGTTGAGATTAGAAACTTCCAGTTTTTATTTTGCAATAATGAAAACCGTTCGGAATAAAAAAATGCGAAATGTTTTTATAACGGGACCAATCGGAAGACATATCCTACAAGACGCAAAAGATTTCATTCCGATTGGTCCATCCGTCTCGGAGTAATCAGTGAACGCACATTTAGAAAAAAAGTCGTTAGGAATAAAAAAATGCAAAATATTTTTTATACGGGACCAATGGGGAGTTGTACTGTACAAGACGCAAAAAGTTTCATTCCGATTGGTCCATCCGCCTCGGAGTAATCGGCGAACGTACACCGCACGTACATGAAATAGCAAGTTTTTTTGCAATAAAAACCGTTCGGAATGAAAAAATGCAAAATGTTTTTTTAACGGGACCAATCGGAAGACATATCCTACAAAATGCAAAAGGTTTCGTTCCGATTGGTCCATCCGTCTCGGCATAATCGGTGAACAAAGCCAGAAAAAAAAAAGAAATATACTCATCGAATTGAGTATCCTCCTCCTTTTCGAAGTCGGATAAAAAATAAGATATAGATTAAACAATACACGTAAATACAAAACTTATCGAAAATAATTGGTTCCAACAAACAATGTCGTAATATTAGCTACGCGTTGCGAATGTCGCGTGTAAAAACCAATCAACAATTGTATAATAAACAAATCCCTGTAAAAAACCATATGTCTGTATAATATAAAATAAGATAGATCAAACGATACACGTAAATACAAAACTTACTGAAAATAATTGATCCTAAAAATGTAATATTCGTTCACAACGTGTTGCGTGTGTCATTCGTAAGAAGACAAACGACGTTTGTTGAAAAAACTAATGCTTGTGAATATTCATTACATAATTGTACAGGATGGGCAATATTTTTGTCCATCCCGAATATCTCAGCTATTTTCAGAGATATGAAAAAATATTACTAACTTGTTATTGCCACCTTGATATAGTACAATTTTCGTAATTACGATTAATAAATTGTATGAAAAATACGATAGCAAATAATGAAAGTATCTATCAAGACAAAGTTATTTAGGAGTTTTAAATAACAATATTTATATTCATTGTTTACGAAGTGTAACATGCGTCGTAACGTTAACGTCGCATATAGGACAGCGTTTGCGACCACATCGTTTGATACACGGTACACATAAAGCAAGATGACCACATGGCACAAGAACTTCTGTTGCTTTATTAATAAAACACATTGTGCAGTATCCTTTTGCATGGTCACTAGTACCCCCTTTTTCGTCATCATTGTTATTTTCACGTTCTCCAAAAAATGTCGTCAAGAATCTCATAAATGACAGCATCACCTTAAAAAAAAAATTAGTTCGATTAATGTTGTGTAATATATCAATATGTATATACAAGGTGTCCCACAAAAATGAAAAGTCTGAACTCTTCATGCGAAAGTTTCGATAGCCCGTAGATTTGTTTTCTAGATTATATGTATTTGAAAATTAAGTATTTGACTTCCGACGCACTCAACTCGAACCGACTTTTCGTTGGCCTAGGCCTCTTTTTGCATTCGGAAGCGCGTGTAAAGCGTCCACGTACATATAACAAGGCTTTTCGCAGCAATTATCTTATACGAAAGTATGCAACTGTTTCAAAACCAAACTCGAGTTCAATACGAAACCACTGTGCACAAAAAATTCGCACGAGTTCGATTCTGAAACGGATGCATACTTTCGTATAAAATAGTTGATGCAAAAATCCTGGCTATGTGTGCGTGAACGCTTTACACGCGCTCTCGAGTACGAAGAAAGTCCTGGTCAACAAAAAGTCGGTTAGAACTGTGCGCGTCGGAACTCAAATGCGTACCCAATTTCCAATTGCAAGTATCTCGAAAATGATGCCATGGATTGCAAAATAGTAAACGAATTTTCAATTTGTTTACGTACAAGGAGTTCGACTTTTATCACCTTTTTAGAACATATCCTGTATAAATTTCAATAAATTACCGTCAGTGTTAATGATGTCAATTTCATGGTTAAAATTTTGTGCATTTTGTCTATTTTCCGTTCTGCACTGTACAGTATGCTGCTAGGATTCATAGATGTCATTTTCTTCAAATATTTGTAATGATCTCTCCGTTAAGGAATTGCTTGAATGTTGACGAGCATTTGTGTTAGCGCACTGAATATCGACGTCTCTAGTTTCGTCCTGCTCTTTACTTGTAAAATATGCGATAACCGGTAGTTACTTTTCTCTGCATTCTGAAAGGATCGTGAACAGTTTGAGATAATCGAAACTGTAAGGGTGTGTACGTCGGGTGATGCGTGAGAGTCGTAAGAGTGTGAATAATACATGCGTGTGTGAGAAACCAAAGAAAGTTTGGCGAAGCCTCAGGCTTTGACAGTTGCAAATTGCGGACCGATGAGGGGAATATGTAATAAAAAGTTCTTCCGACATTTTGCGTTGCAATTTTTCACGCCCGTTACAAAACTAACGAATTTTGCTAAAGACGGACCTCTGAAGTAATATTGTGAATTATTTTTTTTCTATTCCAAAAGAACTGTTTTGAAGAAAGCAGCTTGTTTAACAGAATTACATAATTCCTAATTCAAAAATGGCGTGTAAAGATAACCTGATGCTTTTCTGTCTTCGGCTTTCGAGGAATCCGACGATATCGAAGTCGTATTAGATAAGGTTCTTCTACTTCTTCTCCTATGCATCCGTTCTATTTTATTTTTAATAGAATATCATATTTATAATTATTGGTAGTACTTACTATATAAGAAGATAAATTTATTTAGCTTCTGTAACGGGGCGGTCTGGTCGGTGCGCACGGCGTTGCGCACCGCGGTCGGTTTCCCCGTGCCAGGGTTCGCTTGGGAACAGGTTCGGTGAAATAACGAGTCGGTGTTAATATCAAAAATAGAAATATTTATTCAGAATTAATGGAGATAATGTAGGTGACTATAATGGACGCGGTGGGCCGCCGGCCGCGGCCCCTGACGTAGCCGTAGATGGTTGCGGCGGTATCCCCTGCCGGGCTCGCTATAACAGAAAATCTACCGGTGAGCTGGCGATGGAGCCGTGTCGCGCTTAAACCTAGTTGTACATGGGCTTATTAACTACGGTCGGGACCGGGCCCGTCACAGAAGTCGCGCGGTCTTACAAACTAGCGCCAGTCGTAGCTGTTGCTACGCGGTCTTACGTACTAACGCAGGTCGTAGCTGTTGCTACGCGGTCTTACAGGCTGCGGCGTGGAGTGAGACGCGTGGAGTCGTCCAAGACTAGGAGAGGGATGGTCCATTCGGGCCGCCGGTCTTTTATTCAAAAGTCGCGCTGCGGTGTTTCGCGCTGCGGCGGAGTTACTGCCCGCTTGCCTAACGCGGCTGTCTTCTTGTACATCGTGGTCAAACCTAGCAATAAACGAGGCGACGACCAATCCTGGCTCGCCCTGGGTCAAGCCTCGGGACGGGACGGAATCGATTGCCATAGGCCGGATGCGGTGCCGTGTAAGCTAGCGTCTGGAACCCCGCGGACAAACCGGCGGATGTTACGGACGGGCACTAGTTTGGTCATCCCGGATCAAACCTCGGGACTGACGAAGCTAGGCGCCTACGGCTGCTGGTCCGATTGGGAGCTGCCAGCCCGTGAGGTACGTCACGGTCCGACTGCCGGTGAACTCGTCGCCTGGACAAACCGCGACGCCGATTCTGCCGGTGCTTCGGTCCGACCTCCTAGGAGGTCTGCTCGGGGCCGAGGCCCCAAGGCAACTCATCGATCCGCGTGTCGATCGATCCTACTTATAGCCTCGCTCGCGGGAGTGGGGAGGCCGCCGCGGTGGGGCCCGCGATGCGCGACGCCAATCCGCGGCTGTCGACGCACTTCTTCTATTGGACTATTAGTCGTTTTAGCAAAATAATTGGCATCTGCAATTTCATCATCAATATTCTCATCTGTACAAAAAATATTTTTATTTTTACGATATCTTTAAGGATCTTTTTGCGACGAAGCGATTTTACATACCTGCCAAAGTACCAATTTTATTACTTTGGAAAATTGTGTCTTCATAATTGAAAATACGTAAAAATTCTTCTAAAGTTAATCTACAAAATAAAATAATTTTTAACAAAAAAAATCCGACTTCGAAATGCACTAAAAAGTATAAAATAATTTCTATTACATTTATATCTGTATTCCAGAAAAAAAAGCCAGAAAAAAAAAAATTATACTGATAGAATTGAGTATCCTCCTCCTTTTCGAAGTCGGATAATTATGTAAATCAAGATTCAATCACAATTGTAAATCAATAATACAAATAATTATAATTATAATTATTATAAAGACAAACCTTTCAGTATCATATTCGGCTTGAGCTTTTATTATTTTTATCCGACTTCGAAAAGAAGGAGGATACTCAATTCGATCAGTATATTTTTTTCTTTTTTTTTTTCTGGCTTTGTTCACCGATTACTCCGAGATGGATGTACCAATCGGAATGAAATCTTTTGCATCTTGTAGGATATGTCTTCCGATTGGTCCCGTTGTAAAAACATTTCGAATTTTTTTATTCCGAACGGTTTTTATTGCAAAAAAACGGTAAGTTTCTAATCTCAACATACAATGACTTCAATGATCCTTTAATATATTGTCAGGGGCATGATTCTGAGCACCTTTTTCATTATGCATAATTAACGGAAACCTTTAGTTTTCGAGATATTCGTGAAAAACTATTGTTATTTTTTCTGCCTTTGTTCGCCGATTATTCCGAGACGGATGGACCAATTGGAACGAAACCTTTTGCATCTTCTAAAGTATGTCCCCCGATTGGTCCCGTTAAAAAAACATTCTATATTTTTTCATTCCGAACGGTTTTTATTGCAAAAAAACGTACTATTTCATGTACGTGCGGTGTATGTTCACCGATTATTCTGATACGGATGGACCAATCGGAATGAAACTTTTTGCATCTTGTACAGTACAATTCCCCATTGGTCCCGTAAAAAAAATATTTTGCATTTTTTTATTCCTAACGACTTTTTTTTCTAAATGTGCGTTCGCTGATTACTCCGAGATGGATGTACCAATCGGAATGAAATCTTTTGCATCTTGTAGGATATGTCTTCCGATTGGTCCCGTTGTAAAAACATTTCGAATTTTTTTATTTCGAACGGTTTTCATTATTGCAAAATACGTTCTGGTTCAAGGAATGCACCGATTGCGATGAAAGTTTTCACATTTCGTAGATCATTCCGCGATGATCCGATTTCCCAAAATTTACGTAACTTCTTATTGTTAATGTTACGCCCGGGCGGAAATTTTGAAATTTATCCGCCTCGCGTCCCTTATCAAGCCTTTCGAGGTTCCGAGGATTTCTCATGTAAGGGTCGTGAGGTGGGTGTTTCACTTTTCCGCCAATCTTTTCATTCCCCCTCTACCTTGTACATACTTGTCAAGCCTTTCGAGGTTCCGAGGATTTTCTCATGCAGGGGTGTACAAGGAAGAGTTTGAGTTTAATTCCTTTCTATTTTTGACTTCTTCTATTGCTTTCTCTTCTTTATTCTACTCTACCCTGGAATCGTGTATCTTGTCAAGCCCTTGGGTTCCGAGAATTCTCATGCGAGGTACACGAGGAAAGGTCATTTCTGTTTCCTTCTTTACAATAGTTTACGTGACCCTCCTTGAAACTATCGTCGCCAACCATCGAGATACAATACAGTTTACTATCGGGTAACGCACAAAAACTCGCGTTAGCTCATAAGAGAGAGAGAGAGCCGTTAGCACAACACCAGCGCTACGCAGTTATCCAGTGCTTCGCATTCCGCGAATTTCCCTTGGTAACTGCGTAGAAACGGGAAAACCGTAATAACTTCTTTGTTGAGGAAACTCTTTCCCTCTCATTTGCACAAAGCGTCAGCCGGTCCGACCAGGATCATTATTACCTGATCGAATGATAGTGTGAAAAGAATGGACGGATGAATATGAATTCAAACGATGAAACTAAAGTAAATGAGAACCCTTACAAACTTAACGTCGCGAACGTTCGACCGCCGTTCGAAAATCAAGGGTCGTTTAGAGCAATAAACACTATTGTATTCGAAATTCTAAGAACTGCCTAGCGACAACGGCGAATTTTGAACAAAGGAACGTTCTTGTAGAAATGTTTAAATTCATCGCTAACGAAATGTCGATTTCACAGAAATAATTATGCGAAAGATTGTAAATGAATGCATAATCGGCATTGCGACTATCGTGAATGCATCGTCCACTTTTACAATGATAAGATCTTTGTTACAAATCGGGAAGGAAATAATTTTGATCCTGTTAAGAGGAAATATACGGATAACTGTCTCATCTATTATATATTTTAATTTCAAACTAATTTTGCATTTCAATTTAATCAATATATCGTTTAATAACAATATTTCATCATTTTGATCATCAAACTAAATTAATAGCCGTATTTAGAAGTAATACGCATAAGGGAAATACTGCGTAGTTTCTAGAAAACCGTTGAGACTATCATCTTCGTCTAGCTCGCGCGTCTTAGCTAATCACCGGGCACGCGACACTTCCGAGCACGTGCCACGATTCGTCAATCCGTCCCCTCCAAGGACGATGATCGCACGACGGGCCCTTCGCCCGTCGATCTCGCGCAAATTTCGACACTCTTGATCGATCAATCGTCGAGGTACGTGATCGGGAGCCCGTGTGTCCGAGAGACAGAGTTATTCGGAACTTCGCGATATTTTCTCTGCGGTAAAGTCCTCCGCGTAGCGAGGTAGAGTGCCGTGCGAGTTAAAATAATCTGAATTCGGAATAAGGACTCATAGACGCGCACGTTAAATTTTCCTTCTACCTAAATATCTATCTTTCTTTCTCGTTTTAAATCGTTTGCTCGCGTAGAAATTCGTATTAGCTTCATTTCGGGTAATAAAATAATTATATATTCTTTTTCCGTTCGTATTCGTTTGTCTCTCGTCGACGTATTCGTTCGTTTAATTCATTATCGCCGCGACAAGTGCAGTGTTCACAAATCTTACCGTCCTTTGGTGTTCCAGAATATCCAGCGAATACGAGAAATCACCAAACAAATTTGTTATCTTGTAATAATTAGACAGCGTTTCGGTAAGTCGATCCATTTACCATTTTTGAACACGACGACTATCTATTGGCAAAACGGGCGATCTGTCCAGCCCTTCGGGGTTCCGAGAATACTCCGGCCAGATCGTTCCATCGTTTGAGGTATCGATAAATACGTACAACTATAATTGTGTTACAATTCCGTTTTCATAATTTATTTCTTATTATATCAAAGGGGCACCTTAGTCCTGCCCTTTCGGGGGTGCCGAGAATATCTCCGGCTAGGGTGTATCCTCACGGCGGAAATACGCCAAATTTTGAATCGAAACAGAGGAAAACGGGATTGGAACATATCATTTCCCGCGGCCGTTAAAAATTGTTAATCTTCGAGTGTGATTTCAGCGCGCGCATATCATTATATTTTTATATCTTATTATATTTTGTTACTTTTACGAGTCATCTTTACCCTTGTTAACCAACACGTATAAAACTGGTATTTTCAATAACGAGTTTCAAAATTAAAACATCTTTAATTTTTGGCTTTTCATATTCTGTTAATTTTTCTGATTCTTATTCGTAATTAAACCAGTTTTACCAGTCAAACAGTTTCAAATTTATTTCAACACACCATACACACTTTTCAGTTATACGCCTACCATCATATACAGATTCAAGGAGGGACCCGTACGGGACCTAAAGCGTGAACGAACCCAAACGAAAGATTAAAAAGTTAAATTCTAAACTCTAACATCTTAATAATTCTCTTTCGTCTTTTAATTTGTCGAAAGCGTTAACCCGCTCGAGACTGGTGGCAGCGATACCAACCATCGCGCTCAGAATAGGGTAAGAAGAATAGGGAATTGCCTTTCAATCTTCTAGTTGAAATAGCAGTCTATCCTTTCTTTTTTTATTATCCTTTTACGTTGCGCCATCGCACGCGCAACGTAACATTAATAACTATTGTTATTATAATAAAAAGCCTATTCTTTAGGGTTACCCTCCAAGGAATATACCGATCGCGATTTTTCAAACTTGTCCCTGCAAGTAAACTTCGAATACTGCTCGTTCCACTAAAAAGTGTGAAATAAAATAATTTTTAACAAAAAAAAAATCCGACTTTAAAATGCACTAAAAAGTATAAAATAATTTCCATTTCATTTATATCTGTATTCCACAGCTATTAATACAATCTACTTAATCATTAAATAGGATACTAAATATATTTCAAAGTTTTCGGAGGCGGCGCAAAATTGAAAATACCCGAACAAACGGTGCTGCCAATAACGATTTGATTGTGGTATGGCAAACTTGGTAATTAATAAGTCGTAAGAGAAAAATTATAGGTCCGGTTGAAAACATTTGTAATTGTAACGATTGTATCAGGAATTGTCAGCACTCCTGATGGACATGCACTATACTGCAGTTTACAAGAGACCATACTTAACTCGCGCCGCTCACTAGGTCTAGAGAGATTTTTAATGACGTGTGTTATTCCCCTCTCCAGCCTGCTTCTTATTATACTTTGCGATCATATAAATGGTGGGCAGAAATATATGACGTACGATAACTGAAAACCGGTGATGATATTGTAAAGTTTCACGATGCAATGAAAATTCTATTATTTTCCGGAAAAAAATGATGTGAACGCAAAGTAAGAAGCAAGCTGTAAAGGGGAATCACACGCACTATTAAAAATCTCCCTAGACCTCAGTAGGTCACTAGCTGCGCGAGTTAAGTGCGGTCACTCGTAAACTGCAGTATAGTTAATTCGTAATGGATATATTGATTCCCATTGAATATTGTTTACTTGAAATTATCAAATGGGTCATTTGTCACTGGTTGCCGACACCTGAATTAGGACCTTCCTAGTAGAGGAAAAGTTTTTAATTTTGCGCCGCCTCCGAAAACTGTGAAATATATTTAGTATCCTATTTAATGATTAAGTAGATTGTATTAATAGCTGTGGAATACAGATATAAATGAAATGGAAATTATTTTATACTTTTTAGTGCATTTTGAAGTCGGATTTTTTTTTTGTTAAAAATTATTTTATACCTAATGCGGGTTTTATTTTGTCTGTTATAGCCTCCACCTCCCAGCGAATTGTATATAATGTATTATTGTATTATGTATTATGTATTGTGTATTACATTTATTGTATTAAAAAGTATTCAAAATTATCAATATAATTTATTCTTAGACCAACCTCCCTTCATTTATAAAACAGCATTCCCCTGTAATAAAAGTAAACACAAAATAAAGCCGAAAAATTATTTATTCATATAATCTGTATAATTACAAACATTTTTAAATATAGATTACAAAATATTGTTCGCTCCTATCCATGAATTGTGCGTAGAATCAAACCCCAACCATTTGACGAAAACTTTATTTCCCCTTCGTTGTAGAACCTTCTCCACTAAGTATGCATCGTGATTTTTTACTTTTTGTAGCTCTTATTCGTAGAACCCGCCAACCAACGGTTGTTTTTGCATATCTTGCAAGAGATACGTTACAGGATTTGTTCGTTGTATTTTAATAATTGTGAAAATTTCAGTTGTCCAATTCGGTGTATAACCCTTTGCGAATAAGGTTTTGTATTTACTAACTCGCACGTGATCACCGACCTTGTACTTGGCCGGAGCTGCAATCTTTATGTTAGAATATACGGACGATAAAAGTTTGTCCGCGTGTTCCGGTGTTACGTCGACGGGACGCATTATAATCGTACGATGCCTTCTATTGTTATAATCTGAGACCAGCGTCGGTAAGACGGTTGTCCACGCATAGCTTCCATTAAGCGTGAACTTTTTCCACATTTCGTTTTTCAACGTCCTATTCCAACGTTCTATTATCGATGCTTTCATTACACTGTGTGTAGAGTAATGATTTATATCGTATTCTTTCATAAGATTTCGGAATTCTGCATTATAAAATTCCTTTCCCTTATCCGTTTGAAGATTTTTTGGTTTTCTTCCATCATTCAAAACGTTTAAAAATGCGTCCGTAACGTTTTTTCCATTTTTTGCTTTCACTGCTACTGCCCAAGCGTATTTAGATAAGACATCGATGACGGTGAGTATGTAATTGTGGCCATTGTTGATTCGCGCATACTGTCGCATCTCAACGAGATCCGCTTGCCAGAGATCATCGTAACCCCGTACAATGACTCGTCTACGTCTAAAGTTACGTCTCGCCGGCGCGTGCAACTCGTTGACCAGCTGTATCTTCTCGCCCGTGATATGATTGCTCTTCACCTTCTTCATGTTTGTAAACTAACATCATGCTTTACGAACGCGTCAATTTATAATCAATCCGGCTTCTCGAAGTTCTTCGATTATAGAAACGATCTCGTTGTCATGCCCCGTATGTCCTGCGGATTTCGAGGATACGAGAAGACGTAATCTATCGACGAGCTCGTTTAGGTCATTCCAGTGCACGTAGTCCACCGCGTTATCGTTAGCCACCATATCGAACGGTATCAGATTACCTCCACGCCGCTCGTTCTTAAGCAATTTTACAATGATATATTTATACTTGTAACCCTTGTTACTTTTCACAAGCCCTGACGAGATATGGCTGCGTCTATGAGCGTTCGACGACTTTAATATTTCCGCGTATTTGTGTAAATCAGCATCGTTGAACAAGGTGTCATCAGGCATTCTCATGAATAGTAATTCGTACAAACCAGTTGTTCCTCTGTACTTCACCCCATTAATAATCACATCGTCGTTTTTGTTTACGTCGAAAACTGAACTTCCAAGCATTAATTTGTTGCGTTGTACGTATACTCCACATACATCATCTATTTTCTTCTCACGATCGGTAAAGAGTAATTGAATGTATTTAGCTGCCAACGGCCCTAAATTTTCCCTGAAATGGCTACGTATGTTTTCGCTAGGGTTGTCCAAAATTCGCTGCATAGAAACATTAAGATTCTCGTCGCTGTCGCCGTACATTTCAACGGCATGTATCGATTCATCACGATCTTTCGTCACATCCACCGTCTGTTCACTCGAAGATGTACCAGGTTCGGAATAAATGCGCGCTCTTGCAGTTTGTGCGCTTTGAGGGTTAAGAAAAGGAGTTGACGTCAATTTTTGCGGTTCTTTAATATTCAAAGTTGGGAATGTCGACTCGGATTTTATATCGATCGTGTCTGAATGTGGCGATACCGCTGATATATTCTCGATAATTCGTTCCAGCGGTTCTACCACGGGTCTCAATCGTTTTTCGATGACTCTCTCTTCGTCGATGCTCTCCGATTTGAGAGCTCTGCGTTTTTTGCGTATAGCATCGCTTGTTTTAGCTATAGCATTCGCAACTTTACTCGATTCTTTAATATTACTATTATCCATTGCAAAGAGAAGACGTCTACTCGCTAAGCGTTCTATCGATGGACTAAATGTTTCAGAAAACGGCAAATTCGTTAAATCCTTTTCTGTAACGGCCATGATCCATCGAGCTGTCGTTGTCGATTATTACGAAACCATATTTCTGTTCCCAACACTGTGCGCACAATTTACAAAAGTTTTCGTACGACATGTCTGTATTTACATGATCATTATAAATGTGGTGTAGATTCGTGCCATCTTGTTTGAACACGATCAAAAGGTTGGCATTGTCGCGAATTAGGTGTTTCGGTATTCTCGCGTAAGTCTGACAGAGATAAAAACAGTCCACGCGCGAGTGCCTACCCATAGCGAAATATTCTTTATCACGTCTTGCTTGTCGCACGCAACGTCATCGAATATAAACACCGAATCGGGCAGCGCCTCGTTCGGTGGCGCGACTTCGGCATTATTTGAAAATGAAAAGTATCCGATTTCAGGAACGTTTGTCAAAATTCGTTCGAGATATTTGTACTTTGGTTGTTGCAATGATTTTGAGTATACATATACGTTATTAAATCTTACACCGTTCGGGCTCTCGATCAGACTGATTACGACGTTCGTTTTACCGCAGTTCGATGGACCGCAAATTATACCACGTATCGTATTCGGCAAGAGGGGTCCGTGTCGTCACCGACGATCGTCCATGCGTGTTGTCCTCTCGTCTAAATCGAGAATAAGGATAGACAGGGGCTGCTTTGCGAAACGCATATCGTCTATATAATAACCATATATTTAATGATTCAGCCTCTTTATTGGTTGCGGAAAAGCTGCTTGTCCGCGTCGTGAACGTGCTTTAACCGCGGCCGTAGACGAGCTTTAACCGCGATTAACCCTTTTTCTCCGCGGCGATAACGCGCTTTAACCGCGATTAACCCTTTTCTCCGCGGCGGCGGGCGGTGGTGGCGGGCACGCGGAATGTAATTCGTGACCGAGCCATCAAATACGCATCCAAGCAACAACGTGACCGAAAGTCTGTCTCGACAATGCTCGCTCAATCTGTATCAGATTGCACTCGACACGTGTCTACCTGTAAACATTTCACCCTACCCCTCATGTTAATCACGTCAGTAGGCCATCAAAGAGGCATCCAAGCAAAACGTGACCAAAAGTCTGTCTCGACGATGCTCTCTCTATCTGTACCAGATTGCACATCAACACGTGTCTGCATGTAAACATGGATTTCGCCCTACTCCCTCATGTCTTTGAAATAGAAGATCATTCCTTTTGTATCTCCTACATTGGAATATGAAACACAAACGATACACATACAATCGTTCTAGGTAAAACAACATTAAGACGCATAAAGTATATTTTTACTAAATAGATTTTATTATTTTACAGTAATGAACAAAATTAATAAATGATATTAGATGTTTCGTGTTTTAAGACAAATGTAACAATTTTTCTTTTTCGGTGGAGGTCCATCTATGTGCATGTCATCCCCCGGCCGGTTATAATGTTCCATGCACAGCTCTTCATCTTCCTCCTTCCTTTTTTTTAACCACCATTCTTTTAATATTGATACGTTTCTCATAGCACATGCCCCATTGTGCGCGATGCATGCCATATGTTTATCCATCCATCCATCCTGAATATGCCGGCTCTTGGTTGGCAAATTTGGTAGATCGTCATCTTTGTTCAAAACCTCTACAGTAAAACCTGGATATATGCAACAAAAGTTTGTCTGGATATATGCAACATCGCTATCCCCTCCACTTGGGGGGATCCCCCTAAGCCGAACCGAGCCGCTCGGCGAGGAAACCGTGTAATATGATCCGACCGTAATATCGATGTGACTAATACTAATTGAACGATAAAACTTTTTTATTTTTAACTTTTTCTTAATGAAACTTTTACTAATGCATTTGTGAGATTTTTCTGATTAAAATGGTACCAAACACGATATGATTTGGCTACATATGTATAAGGCAGGCCGTACACCAAAGATACATGAAACACGCAACATGCAACATGCAACACGTCGCATGTTGTGTACGAACGTAGTATAGGTAACGCGGCACGGTACAGACGATTTGTACGGACGCAGAATCGACACCTCGCTTGGATATATGCAACATTAAATGCCCAGAATCGACACCTCGCTTGGATATTTGCAACGTTTAAATGCCCAGAATCGACACCTCGCTTGGATATATGCAACGTTTAAATGCCCAGAATCGACACCTCGCTTGGATATATGCAACGTTTGAAACCCGAGTCGACGCCGCAACCGGTTTTCATTTCCAATCCTCCTTTGCTTTTCGCCAACCTTTAACATCAATTTTAGCAAGTAATTATAATTCAAAGTATATCGTGTTTGGTATTATTTTAATCAGAAAAATTTCACCAATGCGTTAGTAAAAGTTTCAGTAAAAAAAAGTCAAAAATAAAAAAGTTTTATAGTTGAATTAGTATGAGTCACACCGATACGTTTCGGCTCTTTCCTTTGATCATCGGACCTCTCTCTTTCCACCACTGTCTGTCCATTTCTACGTTCACGCTTGGCTGCTCGTCGCGTGAAACCCGAGATTCGACACGTCGACTGGATACATGCAACGCCTGGGTCCCAATGTTTGTTGCATATATCCAAGTTTTACTGTATATTGATTGGACTGACTGAAGGATAAAGTTTCTTCAGCCATTTTTCTTTCTCAATGCCCTTGACGTATACGGATCCATGAATACTATCTTTCAAACACGAAGCGGCACACTCTTGAAGGCGTGAATACGGCACGGTACCATCGTCCCACTCAGAACCGTGATGATTTTGCGTCAACCATTTTATTTGTCTTAATTCAGCTTTCGACAATTTTTTTTTAGCAAATGGTGGCGCAAAGATGAAACATTGTACACGATTCCCATTCTGGAAGATGGCAAGTTCCTTTACGAAAAACTCGTTCGTATCGCTTTTGAAGCCTTGAATGTCCACGAATGTTGGTACATTCATTTTGATTAGTTGAATTTGTGGCGAAAAATGACCGCTTTTGCTGCGGAATGATCATATAAACCGTCTTTCACTTAAGAGAGTTTGCGCACTACATTGGTCAGTGGATTGTACTGCACGATACGATCGTGAATGATCAAACAATAAGCGCTAGTATTTTCAGGAACGTTTTCACTACACTCAAAATCGATTCTTACATCGATTGTAGCGCTTTTTATCGATTCGTTCTGATGCGAGCAATCAATGACAACGAATGGGCCGTAGCCGAAAAAGAGTATCTTATCGTATAGAGCTCCGTCATCACCATTACTGCACATTGCTCCGTAATATGACTTTCTGAATTTTGCATACATGTCGTAAAGGACAGAGTATCTATTTTTATTAAAGTCAAGATTCAAATTGTCATACGGATATGATTCCGAATTTAAATACAATCGAAAATTGGTGAGTTTGCAGTCATAAAATTTGGTGATATGTCTATTGAGCCTATTTTTTTTATTCGTTTGTAATGCAAATATTACATATCGCGGTTTTTCTAATTGCGTAGCTGCTTTAATGCTCCATGTATGTTTAGTGGTTGCTTGTAACATTGGATACTCGTATAAGTCCCAGGAACGGAACTCATAATTATCGTTTGACCGTTTTCAAGGATACGCAACAATGAAAGTTTGTGTCTTTCTTCGAGCGTGACATGTGGCATCCTCCACTGTACTTTGTATAGTAGCAGCGTGTATTTTGCACCATCTGTTCCATAAACAGCATTTTTGTCGTCTCGCGATCGAATCAGAATCAATTCATGATGCGCATTAATCACTATTCGTTTGTAATCTTCGCAGAAACCGAGCAGCATATTTAGAGGAACACAAAAGTCAAAGTAGCCTCCTGCATTGGGTATGTCTATCCAACCAGCGTTTTCAAGCATTTTTGATTTTGTCATTGTCAACGATACTCCATTTTTTATCATAGTTGTTATTCCAACGTTTTTACAACGATCGATCTCCACGCCGTTTAATTCGTATCGAATTTCATCAAACATAAATGCTGCGCAATTCATTTCTAGTCCAACTGAAGTTCCTGCAACATTCTCATCGTTGAGAATGAGTTTTCCTTCGACGTAAAGGTAACTCTCACTAGGAAACGTGTACAAATCTTGTTGTTGAATGGGAATTCGTATTTCATCATTGTTTCCGAACGTTGTGTTGGCGTATGGGCTGTAACTATGTAATTCGATCTTTGTAATTCGATCGTCAGAAATCGGTAAACTGGCAATGTTCAATGGGTTCATCATTTTCGTTTCTTAATCACAAAACCCAACGATTGCAGAAATTGCGTGTTTTTGTCGCTCAAATCTTGCGATGTGTTCAGTGTGGAGATATTGTCCTTACTAAATGATTGTAAAGAGTCATCACCGTTTAATACATGATTATTATTCCTGCAACCGTGGTAATTGCTGCTGCTGCAAGTACAATTTGTGCGTTTGTGATTGAAGTTCTGGTTCCATCCATTTTCTAACGATCCTTTTAGCAACTCGTTCAACAGGGTGCCCAATAATGCATTCGGCGGATTGTTGATCGGTTGAGTTTTAGCATCTGTGCACAACAGCATTATTTCTAGTAATGTTTGGCATAAGTGCTGCTTGTTCTCTTGAAAGGCGATTAAATGAACGGATATTTAACGTATATTAAACGGTCGCGTCGTCGGAGCGTTCGACGATGTGCTCTTGCGATGTGTCCGATTTGGATATATTCCCTCTACTGAATGATTGTATAATTGTTATCGTTTTTACATCATTATCCTTACTGCAGCTGCCGTAAAATGTTCAGCATGCCGTTCGAGTTGTTCAGCGAGCCGTTCGAGCCGTTCAACGGGCCGTTCGAGCCGTTCAACGGGCCGTTCGAGCCGTTCAACGGCAAACCGTTTGAGCCGTTCAACGAGCCGTTCGCGGGCCGTTCGAGCCGTTCGAACCGTTCGCTGGCCGTTCGAGCCGTTCGTGCTGTTCAACAGGCCATTGATTATTATGTTTATATTCATGTTATTTTTTACACCGCCTAATATGATGCCTCACTGTCACTGCTTCTCCACGGAAATTTATCAGATTATCGTTTTGATCGGTAATGCGTATACTAAGGTGATCAATGGCTCTCACGATAACTGGAAGATAAATGACGTTCGTAGGACTTTCCGAAATTTTATATCCTGGTGGCACGCGCGGTGAAAACTCATGAATGGTATGAACACATTGACCGTTGCTATACGCGCCAGTCGTAATATTACATTCGATCCTCAGCACATTTACTTTCATAATATTTACGGGTACATCCGACTCGTGCCATTGCCCCGGCGGTAATATGCGATATGTAGAAAACCCGAGAAGCGATCCTATATTATTTGGTTTGGTAAAATCGATTGTATAATCACTATATATTTCACTTTTCAAAGTGCTGTTATTTGTATGAAATAAAATGATTTTTGTCTTGTCCATTATTTTCTCTTGCAAGTATTTATTTAGCGCTTCGAGTTCATGCGAACCATCCGGTATCGTGATCTCACCATCGGCATCAAAGTAAAATTTAATGTTTGTAAAGTCAACGTTCGGTATTGTGTTGAAAGCTTGAAAATCAACGAGTCCGAGTTCGTAATTATCATCCTTCAAGTCTATAGGTGGAAAGTAATCAGTGCTAAGCACAGAATATTTTCCGCTTAACGTAAACGTCAACGACATCTTTGCAACTGTGAAGACTATGTGCATCGAAACTATTTTATACATTTCCAGCTAAAAAATGCAAGCAGAGTTGTCCACATACACTCGTATTGAATTTTTGATACTGCGTGTGATTGTATAAAATCGTTACGTGCTTTCCGAAGTAGTTTATTAACTCTGTCGGTGGTCTCAGATTTCCAAAAGAATCGAAATATTTAACACAATTACCCCGCTTTACGTAAGCTACCCAGTGTGTACCAGGACCTTCCGATTTATCTAAATTCACGATACCGCATTCGTTTAAGAACGATTTAGAGGGTAAATTTGTACGCATGAAAACACCTCGAAAATATGGAAAGTTCAACTTTCGTGCAAAGTTATATAACTGTACATTTGTCATTGCGCCCTTTGGAAGTGTCACGTGGAAAGTTCACAGGTTTTTAAATGAACAGCACTTTTAAAGGTTTGGCACTTTATTTTTATAATATGATTTCGACTGACTCCGCTTATGTCCGGTAAGGTCTTTTATAATGTCGCTAGTGGTGGAGAAGGGGCCGATGATTGACAAGGTGGGATGTCCGTGAGAACGTGTCTTATCGAATACTTAAGTAGGTGGTCGTAATATGATTTTTGTCCGAACGTGCGAAGAATTCGATTAATGTACGTTTTAGGCGGCTGGTCGTAACAGAAGCGTTACAATTTGCCGAAGCGCTTCTTTTTTTTTTCTTTAATTCCTTTTCCCCGTTTATATGGTGCAAGGTAAAGTCCATGTCCTTCCATAACACGATTGTGCCGTTTCACTTCCTCTAATGTTTTTCGTGCTGCAGACGCATCGTTGACTGCCTTGGCGATACCTGCCGCACCGCCAGCCACCGTGCCCAAAGCTGAAAGGCCTGCAAAAATAGGTACAAGTGCTGGAAGAAATCCCCCACGTTTTGCAACTGGAAGTTTGCGCGACTTCGTCTTCTTCTTTTTGTTACTTTTCCGCGGTGCCATTACTTTCTTCTTTGGCTAACTCTTTGGCTAGCAATATTCCAACAACGCGCGCAGACAAAAGTATTTTCCAATCTGGTGCAAATTCTTTTTGTGCTAATTCGAAGATCAAATGTGCATATGCACATCATACGACTATCGTATAGGAAGTGAAATTTTTCCTGGGATGTTTGGGTTTATATAGGTAGAGAGAGAAGTTGCAAATGATGCAATACATTATGATTTATTAAAGTATAATTTCTAACATAATTTGTAACATAATCCTTTTTTCTCTGTTAAGATGCTGCTGATGCAGCTGTTATTATTGCCTGAATACCTAAAGCTACTAACTCGCAATCGATAATTGAATTTAGATCATAAATATCAGTTTCTTTGATATGCTGCACAACCTCTGCAAGCACTTTTACATCTCCGTATCCTCGAAGTAATGCAACAAACTCTTTAAATTTTTAACTCTTTAAAATACAGTTTATCATATAATGCATTATGCATTTCAATTATACAATCATTTAAAATTACCATTTTCTCAAATGTTTTTTTCATCATGCACATACATATATCATTGCTAATCAATTTAATTACTTTTACGCCATATAGCACTCCAAATTCAACATTTATATCATTAAAATTAATATTGTCGCGTGTATCTTTTGAATCGTCAAAGAAACTGCATACGTTGTCCGCTTCGGCTACAATCAGCGATCACGTGACTATGCTCAGCTCCAGGCGGTTGTTTCGGCTGTCTGATAATATGAGTTGCGGGTAGAAATTGTCGCCAAGTATATTTATGCCGATTTCCAAATGCTTGTAACCGTGCTCTTGTTTCGAGAGCACGAATTCGTTGGATAGAGACGGGGAAAGAAATAAGAGAGATACACTCAGATATTAAGAGAGGAAAAACTTAACAATTGCATTTATTTCCCTTTTTATCGGATACCTCGGTACATCTCAAGGACGCGCAGCTTCCCTCTCCCGGAACTATTACCGTTAGTTATCGTGAAAATATGTATTGGCGGCTTTAACGGCTCGATCGTCCTCGACTTCCGAGACGAAGGTTAAACGTGGCTCGAACGCGTGTTATCATACCGCTTTCTCACACTCACACACACACAGCTTGTCTCACGCGTAGACGCAGCGAAACACCTGCTGTCGAGCTCTCTTTTCTATTTAAATGATTGATTGAACGCGGGCACCGACTCCTCCACACGTCGCATGGCTCGCGTTCTCAGGGTCTCCTCTCTCGCGAATTCCTCAGAGTTCGGTTGATTAGAGACACTGATAAAGGTTGCTCATGGACGCGGAAGCAATCTAGAAAGCAAGACCAACGCACGATGTTTCGTAGCGGCTGATCAGCTTGCCTTGAGTGCGGAGATTCGGGTGGATTTGCAAGAGCTGAAGATGCGTGTGATCGCATTGGAGTCTCGACGACAAGTGCTCGTTCCGCGGATCGGCAGGCACCTCGCTCGGTGCTCTAGGCAGCGAAGGGGATCTTACGCGTGCGCTCTCGCCTTTTAGAGCGGTGGAAGTGCGGCGCCTTAGGCCCCTACATTATGTGCCGATTGATGGGACATTGATCGGTTACATATATCCCCTCCCCTCCCGACGATGGAGTGTTGATCATTTTGAAACGCGACGAAGAGAATTACCGGATAATCCGCTTAATGACATGATTTGACGTAGATAATTTGCGCTGTGATACAAAATAATACTTAGTCTTTGGTCGTAGGTGACAAACAAAAGAAATAGTGCCTTGGAATTTTATCCTCTCACCTGGCTGAGGACGGCAAAAAAAAAATGAAGGGCGGCTAGCATCGGATCTATCGCTTGACGCGTTTCTCGTTTGCTAGCACCACAACAGTGCGAAAAAGAAGAAACAATAAAACCGAAATCTTACTCTCGGCCGCTGAGCGATACCGTAACACACAAAAAAAAAAGGAGAAACATAACGCCGAATCCTTGTTGATCGTGAAAACACTTAACGAAATAGCAGGCACGATGCCCAACGGAAAATAAACTGGTGTTTTTGCAAAGAAACGAAATTTGAATATAATTGCACGGGCGCGATGTGCGACGCGATGCAGCGGAACATAATGTCGCAGTGGTAAACAACAACCAAACAAAAAAATGTACATCGTGAGCTGGGCGCGACGCACGTGGTGACGCGACGGTGAGAAAGAAGAAAAAAAATATACAAGGACGCTTTTGTAAAAATAGAGACGAAAAAAAAAGAAAAATGTACATGAACTAAATAAAAGTAAATTATAAAACAATACTGTGCTTGGACTTATCCTACTATCCTTATCGACTATACGAATGTAACAAAGTTCTTTTTTTTTTTTAGTTTTTAGTTTTTTTTTTTTTTTTTTTTCTAGGCTACTCACTGTCCTTTTGGCAGTCACTCACTGACACTACTCACTGTAGTGCATTCCACTCCTCTTCGATGGCCTGCTTCAGGAGGCCGAGGGGGTCGTGCGGGTCCAGGCGCGGGATCTGGATCGGTGGATCCGTCCACCGGTTCCTCGATGGTCCTGGCTGTGGTTCTCCGAGGGTGGTCGCCCGAACGGGCACCTCACGTCCCGGTCGTCTGATGAGGTCATCCATGCAGCTCACCAGGGTCTTCTTGGGCCATCCTCGTCCCAGCTGACCCAGTGACTTCATCACAGGGCGGATGTCCGGGGCCTTTCTTCTTCCCCTTCCTGCTCGTGACGGGCGTGCTTCCTCCGGCACAGGGTTTTCTGTGCCAGTCGGTGCTTCCTTCGCCCTTGACGTCACGGCGGACGTCGTCGCCTCCTGGTGGGTTGCGTCGGTGTCTTCGCGCCTCCGTGACGCGAAGAGGACGATCTGCCCACTTCGCCTCCGCTTCCGGCTACCCTTCTGGATGGAGGTAGCCGGCGTCTGCGTCGCTTTGTTGAACCGACGGGCCGTTGCCTGGACCCCTCGGCCAGTTCGGACGGGGGTCCGGACTCGGGCCACGTACGGGCGCGCGTACTTAACGTCTAGCACATGGATTTGTCGCTTTGGCCTCGGTTGCTCCGCGTCGGTCTGGGTGGCGACCGAGTACATTAACCAGGCCGCGTAGGTCTGCACCGCTTGAACCGGCATGGCTTGTTTGCACACTGTTCGTTCGGAAGCTAATGACTGGCCTCGTGGCACGCGCCAGCGTCTCGCGAAGCGTTCCATCCCCGCTCCGGGGACTGCTCCCGGGAAGGGGGCCTCCGCTAACCTGCACATATTGACTGTTGCCTCGCTCCCCTCCTCCTCGTGGCTTTCTATCCCATTGTCCGTCTCATATGTCTCCCCTATCGCGGCTGGATCTTCGCCCGGCTTTCCATCTCCCGGGCTCGTCTCCTTGTAGGGGCGCAAACTAGACACATGGAAAATTCCCTTGATCTTCGCTGAGTGGGGATGTCGCAACACGAACGTTGCCGGACCCTTCCTTTCTTGCAGGATGAATGGGCCCTCGTACAGATGGAAGAACTTGGCCACCTCGTTGTCCTGGGCGCTTGACATGGGATTCCCTCGTACCAGGACGCGGTCCCCAATTTTCCAAAGGTGCTGCTGCTTTCCTTCGTTGGCACGCCGAAGTCGCTTCTCGGCCTTCCGTTTCATGTTATCGTGAGCAAGTAGCAGCTTTGCATCGTGGGGAACAATGCAAATCTCTCGTTGCTCGTCGTTTGGAAGGTACTGCTTCCAGGGGCGTTCCGGAAACTTCCTTTCCATTAGCTCGCATGGGGTGAACCCGGTGCTGCTATGGTACAGGTTGTTACAACACGCTTCGATCACCGGCACCCATTTCGGCCATGCGGTGTGTTTTGCCCCCACTAAGGTGCGGAACATTCGACCGATTTCGCGATTTACCCGTTCGACAGGGTTGCTCTGCGGATGTCGTATCGCGGAGAGCACGTGAATTATTCTGAGTTGCTGGAGTGCGTTTTTCCATGCGCGCGACGTGAACTGGGTGCCGTGGTCGGTTATAATGCGCTCAGGTTTCCCTACCTCTTTAATAAAGCAATTGATCAAGCGGTTAATCGTCGCCGCGGTCGACGCCCGTCGCAACGCGTAGATTTTTACGTACTTGGAGAAAACGTCCTCCACCACCAGCAGGTACCGTACTCCCGCCCTCGCACTCGGCAGTGGACCGAAATAATCGAGTGAAACTAAACCCAGTGGCCCTTTTGGAATGATCGTTTGCATATCGGCGTGCAGTGCGTGGGTGCTACACTTCACCCTCTGACACAAATCGCAGGTCGCTACGAACTTCCGGACTTTACGAGCGAGTTTCGGGAAATAGAACGCCTCCGATAAAAGTCGAATGCACTTGTCCGAACCAGGGTGAGCGTAGGCCTCGTGGACCTCTCGGATCAGGGGCGTTTCCCATTGGGAAGGAACCACGCACTTCCAATCGCCGTCCCGTCCTTTATGGTACAAAACCCCGTCCAGTCGTCGGTAGCGGTGATCAAGGTCACCGGAGCCGTGCTGCCGTTTCTGGGCCATCGCGAGTAGTCGGGGATCCGCGTCTTGGTGTTCCACGATTTTTTGTAAGAAATGTAATACTTCCTTAGAGAATTGTCTCGCGAGGGTGCTCAGGATCGGTATGAGACTTTCTTTACGCGAGTGTGAGTCCCCCTCCCTCCAATCTAGACGGCTGAGACAATCCGCGACCACGTTGTCCTTCCCGGGACAATGCCGAATCTCTAGATCGTAATCCTGGATCGCCAGGGTCCAGCGCGTGATTCTCTGGTTGAGGAACCGACTACTCATCAGGAACGTCAGCGCGTGATGGTCGGTCATCAGGATAATTTTTGCCCCCCACAGATACGTTCGGAACTTCTCCAGCGCCCATACGATACTCAGGAGCTCCTTCTCCGTTGTAAAGTAGGCGAGCTCTGCTCCCTTGAGGGTTCGGCTCGCGAATGATACCGGTTGCAGGTCGCCGCTCGCGTCGTGCTGCGCCAGGACCGCCCCCAATGCCGCGAAGCTCGCATCCGTGGACAGGTAGAACTCGCGTCGTGGATCGGGGAATATCAGGACGACCTTCGAGACGAAGACCTCTTTTGCCCTCCTGAACGCCGTTTCCATTTCCTCGGTCCACCTCCACTTGTGACCCTTTTTGAGGAGCTCAAGCAACGGTTTGATAGCTTCTGCATGGTGCAGCGCGAACTTACTATAGAAATTGATTAGTCCGAGGAACCCGCGTAACTGCTTTACGTTGCTTGGCGTGGGAAATTCGCGGATGCTACGGAGTTTCTCCGGGTCTTGTTTAATGCCCTCCGCGGAGATCACGTATCCCAGGTAGTTTATTTCGCGTCTGACGAACTGACATTTGTCGATATTAATGGTGAGTCCGTGCTCATGCAGCCTGCGGAGCAGGGCTCGTAGGTGGCGTACGTGCTCGTCGAACGACTCGGATATACAAACCACGTCGTCGATGAAGTTAACCACGAACGACTCCAACCCGCGTAATACAATACGGAGTGCCCTGACCAAACTGGCACTGCTAGTTCGTAGACCGAAGGGTGTCACCACGTGCTCGTAGCACTTTCCCCGGTAAAGAAATGCAGTGTATTTTCGCGACTCCGCGGTCAGTGGAATTTGCCAGAAGCTGTTGGTCAGGTCGATCCGTTGCTCTTGTTTACTTTGAGTCTCCCGGATTAGTTTCGCGACCTCGTTCAGGGTCATGGCTGCCTGGGTCTCTTGATCCGCGAGGCTCGGAGCGCTGACTCCCGCGTCCCCCTGGTTTGCTGGACTCTGATTCGCGGGGTTCGTTACCGGTGATCGTGGAATTCGCGGCATATTAAAGAATCCCGTCGGGTCTATTTCCTCCGCTCGCTCGTCGCGATCCGTCGACGCGTCGCGGTCTAAACTCGCCTGGGTCTTAGCTTTTGCTCGCGTTCCCTTGCTCATTCTTTTGTGCTTTGCCTCTCTTCCAATCTGAGCGTCCAGTTATCGAGTCCCCTGTTCGGGCGCCAATTGTAACCGTGCTCTTGCTTCGAGAGCACGAATTCGTTGGATAGAGACGGGGAAAGAAATAAGAGAGATACACTCAGATATTAAGAGAGGAAAAACTTAACAATTGCATTTATTTCCCTTTTTATCGGATACCTCGGTACATCTCAAGGACGCGCAGCTTCCCTCTCCCGGAACTATTACCGTTAGTTATCGTGAAAATATGTATTGGCGGCTTTAACGGCTCGATCGTCCTCGACTTCCGAGACGAAGGTTAAACGTGGCTCGAACGCGTGTTATCATACCGCTTTCTCACACTCACACACACACAGCTTGTCTCACGCGTAGACGCAGCGTAACACCTGCTGTCGAGCTCTCTTTTCTATTTAAATGATTAATTGAACGCGGGCACCGACTCCTCCACACGTCGCATGGCTCGCGTTCTCAGGGTCTCCTCTCTCGCGAATTCCTCAGAGTTCGGTTGATTAGAGACACTGATAAAGGTTGCTCATGGACGCGGAAGCAATCTAGAAAGCAAGACCAACGCACGATGTTTCGTAGCGGCTGATCAGCTTGCCTTGAGTGCGGAGATTCGGGTGGATTTGCAAGAGCTGAAGATGCGTGTATTCGCATTTGAGTCTCGACGACAAGTGCTCGTTCCGTGGATTGGCAGGCACCTCGCTCGGTGCTCTAGGCAGCGAAGGGGATCCTGCGCGTGCGCTCTCACCTTTTGGAGCGGTGGAAGGGCGGCGCCTTAGGCCCCTACATTATGTGCCGATTGATGGGACATTGATCGGTTACATGCTTTGTACAGGAATCCGTCAATGGATATTTTCGACCCAAAATTCGACATGATAATTGTGGTGCGATTCTAGAACAAATAAATACGGTTTAAATATGTTATTGGAACAAATAAATACCAGCAGCGTTAAATGAAATGTGTTTCGAACACTTACTTCACGTCGTCCTGATGTTTTGTCATTTTTTTGCGTGCCTCTTCTTCTTGAGTAGAACTTGCGGGGCGCTTCCTTTGGCAAAAAAACTCTTTGAAACTTTGAGAATACATATTTCACTTTTCACAATACAATCTCGCGAACGATGCGCTTGCGGTGATGGTCAATTTGGTTTTGCATATGCTTGAAACTTTAGCAAACCCCCTACCTTCTATAGTCACGAATTGCAGTCTCAGATTTGCTGCGTCAACAAAAAAACTCATTTCCAAGACGTAGAAAAAATCATTTTCAAGACGTAGAAAAAGTGACCTTCCGATAAGAACAAACAGTTCAAGGTCATGGAGGGTGGGGGTAGGGTGTTATATTTCTGCTGACGGTGTCAAATTTCAGTTCAAGGTTATGGGGTGGGGGGTTGTCATGGGGTTGGGGTGTCAAATTTCAGTTCAAGGTCAGGACGTATCATATTTCTGCTGACGGTGGCTTCAATTTTTAGTTCAAGGTCATGGGGTGGGATGGAGGGTGGGGTGGAGGTTGTCGAGGACGTATCATATTTCTGCTGACGGTGGTGTCAAATTTCAGTTCAAGGTCATAGGGTGGGGAGAGGGGTGGATATTGTCGGGGTGGGGGGTATCATATTTCTGCTGACGGTGTGGTGTCAAATTACAAAAAATGCTGACGCCAGTGATTTAGAATCCGCATAGAACATCTACTCTCATTATCACTGTTTCTTTTCACTTATCACTATACACTAATATAATCTGGGACGAGCCCCCAAAATTTGTAGGAAAAAATAGAAAAAAAATAAAGGAATATATACACAAGAAAAAGAGAGTTTATTTAAATGAGATAATAATAAAAAAACGGATATTAGTTATACGTGGGAAAAGATGCGCATTACAGTAAAGACTCGATAAGTGTTCAGAATTTGGGACCGGCGAGGAACATTTAGCGAACAGAAGATTCGATTCTGCTAACCGTTTGTATTTTGCCGACGTCGACGAACATAGAAAGAGACAGTCTAATAAAGAAGAAAGAGGGACTGAGAGTCGAGGTGGTCGTAAAAAATTAAATGCCTACATATCGGTGAGACAATACTAATGCAACAAACAAACTTTTTTATTTTTTATTTTTTTTTAATAAAACTTTCACCAACATATTGGTGAGATTTTCCTGATTAAGATGAGACCAAACACGATATTGTTATGACAATTGGTTATGATGATTAGGCTTGTAAATGTTCGTCTTTTCTCGCTGTCTTTCTGTGTTGGTCGACGTCGGCAAAATATAAAGAGTGTAAGCATCTTTCCCTTAAATGTGCCGCAGGCGAACACTTATCGTGTAGTTGAAGCGAATAAAACCGGTTTTCTCGAACGGGACAGTCTTCTACACGTTAAGTGTTCGAAAAGCGAGTCCTGGTTCCTATAAGTGATCACTTTTCGAGATCACTGAGGAACATTTAGCGAACAGAAGAATCGATTCTGTAACTCTTTGTATTTCGCCGGCGCGACGTCAACGTAGAAAGAGACATGGATTCGGAGCTGACATAAGGGTTAAAAATTAAATGCCTACATATTCATGAAAGAATACTAATGCAATAACATTTTTTTATTTATAAATTATGGTTTGTAAATAAAACTGTTATTAATACATGAAATTTTTCTGATTAAAATTATTCATTTTTACAAAAAATTACCTAATCATTGCTGCTATTCATTCGCCGTTAATTTAGTATATAAAGTGAGCATTCACAGAAAGTAAATTATTTTAATATTATTCAGATTAGTTAAAATTATTATAACAATATCGTGTTTGGTCTCATTTTAATCAGGAAAATCTCACCAATATGTTAATGGAATTGTTATTAAAAAAAAAGGCAAAATAAAAAAATTTCATCGCTGTATTAATGTTGTCTCATCGATACAAATGCGACACAGATCTTCAAAGGAAAGCGGCGCCGTGTCATATTGCTCCCGGGCTTGCTCCGAGGGGGAACCCCCCCAGTGGTGGGGATAAACCTCGAACACTTAACGAATAGATCCTTTCGAACACTTATCGAGTCTTTACTGTATGTCGTCTTTCGTTTTGGATCGCTAGAATTCAACTGACTCGTGACGCGTCGCGAGTCGCAACCGTCGCAGCGACGGTTTCTTTTGTTTTTGCCAATGGGCCCACCCTGACCGATCGCGCGAAATTCGAATACCACATTTATATACGAGTAATTCCGGGAAGCCCTGAATCCGACATACGTGTCAATCTAATTGCGGCAAAAACGCGAGTGGCTCCTCTTAAGCAAGTTTCGCTGCCACGACTTGAGTTGTGCGCAGCTACACTACTGGTTCGCTTAATGAAAACTGTAAAAACTACTCTGGACTTACCTAAATGCTTGCTTCATCTTTGGTCGGACTTTTCCATTGTTCTTAGCTGGCTGCAACAGCACCCTTCTAAATGGAAGACCTTCGTCGCCAATCGGGTCTCCGAAATTCAAACTACTTTGTCCGAAACAACTTGGCGACACATACGTTCCGCCAAGAACCCGGCAGACGTTGCCTCTCGTGGAATATCTGGGGAAAAAATAGCTTCGTGTAAACTCTGGTGGGAAGGACCTCCTTTTCTTACTCTACGAGATCACAATCTGGATAAATACCTTCTAAAAAATCTGGTTACGGATCAAAAAGCTCGAGTAGTAAGGTCGTCCTGCGATCGTTTCTGGCACTTCGTTTCCGGAAGAATTCATAAGTACATATTCATCAATGCAAAAACCTTGTAAAATCACAAGCTGGTGCTTACGCTTTCGCAAACGGGAAGCAGACGAAAAAACGCCGCTCGAAAATCGAAACATACTAAGTGCACGCGAAATTCACAATTCACAAGTCACTTCGTAACTTTACTAATACGCGAAGCTCACGAAAAAACACTTCATGGTGGAGTACAACTTATCTTAGCAGCTCTTCGTCAACGATACTGGATTTTGGCTGGTCGACGCTCAGTACGCACTTACATTCACTCGTGTATCACTTGCTGGCGATGGCTTGCGAAAACTACGCAGCAACAAATGGCTGATCTCCCTACCACTCGCGTCCGACCGAATTAGGCCATTCACAAATACCGGTGTCGATTACGCTGGGCCTTTCCTCATAAAAACTAGTCCTGGAAGAGGACACCACACTCGCAAAACCTATGTCGCTGTCTTTGTCTGTCTTCCCACTTGAGCCATTCACTTAGAACTGGTATCAGATTATACGACTGACGCTTTTCTTGCAGCTTATCGACGCTTTGTATCTCGACGAGGAATGTGCTCTATCCTTACTAGCGATCAAGGCACGAATTTCGTCGGCGCCGATCGAGAACTGCGTCGGCTCTTTTCCGCCGCGAAATTTGATTTTCAAACACTGGCTAGCTCCTTAGCTCTGGACGGAACAACATGGAAATTCAACCTTCCTGCCGCCCTTCACTTCGGTGGTATTTGGGAGGCAGCGGTGAAATCCATGAAGTTTCACCTAAGGCGAGTGGTGGGGGAGACTCCTCTCACGTTTGAAGAGATGTCCACAGTTCTTTCGCAAATCGAGGCCTGTTTAAACTCTCGCCCCCTGGCGCCCTTAGGAATTGACCCCGATTGCAATGAATTTTTAACGCCAGGTCACTTTCTTGTAGGAGCTTCGCTTACAGCCGTGCCTGAGCCGTCGCTGATCGACGAGAAACCTACACGATTAACACGCTGGCAGTTACTTCAACAGATGCGCGATCACTTCTGGAAACGATGGGCGACGGAGTACTTGCAGAATCTTCAGGCTCGCACAAAATGGTCTCAGCCTAAACCTAATGCGCAACCGGGCGACCTGTGTCTGGTTACGTCGGAAGCTACTCCACCTACCAAATGGCCAATTGGACGAATAACTGAGACGTACCCCGGCGATGACAACAGGGTTCGAGTCGTCCTGGTTAAAACACCGTTCGCGACAATGAAGCGACCGGCTACTCAAGTTTGTCTCTTCCCGGCAACGCAGACAGAGAATTAAACTTCTACTTTACTGGCTTCGCTACAGAGATCGTCGTTCGTCGTGTAGACGAAGGCGGGCGGTAATGTTAGGAATCGGCATTATCGGCCGATTATTGCTGTCTACTGATTAGTTCCTAAATTACCACTTTGTAAGGCGCTCGCTCTTCTGCTGTCCCCACCAACGCTCTCTCTCTACACTGGATTCCTTACTAAGAGCTACGTGGTCTTCACTTATCGAAAAGAACTAGCAAGGAAATGATCGCGAAAAATATAAAGAGAAAGAGAGAGAGATACGGGTGCCGACACGGAAGAACGAGTAGCTAAATTAATCTGGACACTAGACGTCTAAAACTAAATTGACTTTATTCTGTGACTCTGTGAAATAAACTGAGCATTACAAACAAAAAACTGGAAACTTCAGTCATCCCGATAACTTTAAAAATCTCAACTTCAAACAGAAAGAATTGGCGGTGTCTGTCCGCGAGGTAACGACCTGCATGAAGAGGCTCTTACAACCCCCGGAAGGGCTTTACAAGTCGTCCCTGACGAAATATCGAAGTCGAAACAATCGTCACACACAAAGTCGCGACAGATCAAAATTCGGAATATTTATATATTAATATATTCGGTACCTGAACGTGAAAAACGAGACGATCTAGAATGGAGAGACTCTCATAACCCGTAGGCTTAATAGATCGCCCGTTTTGCCTTGTTGAAAATGAATCGCAATGCCGTGCTCGACGAATTAGAAATTGACAGGCTTACCGTGAAAATGTAGAGTAAGATATACGATAAAATCGTTTTGAAATTCGCAGTGAGATCGCTGAATAATCGCTGTTGAATCTGAAACACCAAGAGAGATGAGAGGCTGATGTCGCACTAACACTTGTCGCGCACCCGTTTGCCGTTTATTGCAAATAAAAATTAAACAAAACGTTACACAAGACGATTACAGTTTCAAAAATAGAATAATTAAACGCGAATGAATTTAATACGAAAATTACGCGATCAACGGATTAAAAGGAAAGAGAAATGATAGAGGTTTAAGAGTGTGAAATGACTTTACGTGCGCGTCTCTGAGTCCTTGCAATGTATTCGGAATTGCACCCTCGCGACACTCAGCCTACAATTAGGTCCTGCCGCGCAGTTAAATTACACGAAGTACAAATACAACTCTATCTCTAGACGCACGGGCTCCCGTCACGACTTACTCGAATGTTCGACGAAGAGTGATCAGAATCGATCGCAATCATGGCCGGAAGGGTCCGTCGCGTGGACGATGTCCTGCGTGGGAACATTCCAACAAATCATAGCGCGTGGCGACAGCGTCGCGTGCGTCGCTATTGGCTAAAGGCGCGTGCTAGCTAAATTCCTCTAAATCAGGCTTTCTCTCTCTTATGGTGTTCCATCTCTGTCTAACGGCTTTTCGGTGTTTCTACGCCGTAGAATTTCTGGAATGTTCTATTCTCGTTGATAATTCTAATATTCGATATAAAATGATGCGAATACCAACTAATAGTTTAAATCAGAATTATTAAACAGTAACGATGCAGATAATTATAAATGTGAATTATATATTATATATCAATAATGGACCGGCGATCACGAGTTTCCCTAATTAATAATTGGCTTGTTCATAATCATTCGTTCGTAGACAATTGATTCGCAACGCGAATTGCGCTGGTACGCAGGTTGTAAAACATTCGGTGTTTGAATGCAGTTTGCAATTAGTTAATATCTTTATAGTCTTTGCTTATTAAGTCGAATATTCGTTATTACATTTGTAACGTAGTTAGTTGGAAAACGTTCTTGTTATTCGAAAATTACCGTTAGGTCTTAGTTTCAGGCAAATTCTCGAAATTCGATACAAAGACTTTTATTGCCCCGTTCGACCCTTCGCCCCTAAACAGTCCTCGAACGCTTGCTAACGCTTGCTTGCAAAGGTTCTCATTCCTCGCTCTTTGCACTCATTCGAATATTTGAATTTCATGCCATTTCATACTTTCATTCCAACACTCAATTCGTACATACGATCGGGTTTGGTACCGACTGACGCCTACGCGTGAAAAAGAGGAGAATATCGGTTGAAAATCTAAAAGATGAATTGATCTTTACGCTTTTGCGCAGTTAACCTGAGGAGACCCCTATAATGCGAAGCACTGACTGACTGCGCAGCGAACGCTGTTTACGATACCTCTCCTCGGTCGAAACCGAGTTTTTGTCTATCTCGAATTCTGTTACTACGCAGTTGAGCACGACGATAGTTTCAAGGAGGGGTAACAGCTAGAGAAAACAATTGAGAAATGGTAAAGAGAATTAAAGGATAGCAAAGACAAAGTAGAATAATTATAAACTCAAACTCTTCCCTGTGCATTTTCCACATGAAGAAGGCTCTCACAACCCGAAGGCTTGATGGGAAAGCACAGACGCGAGGAGAAAATCAAAATTGTGTAGAAGTGATTTTCATCCTCACGCCCCTTACATTAGGAGACTCCGACAACCCGAAGGCTTGATAAGGGAACGTGAGGTGGACAAATTTGTAAAATTTTCCAGACGTGACATATGCTATTATTATGCTATTATGATATTAAATCTATTAATCTAAATACCCATCCATATACGTTTATTCCACGACCCGATCGCATCAACAGTATTTAACACGTAAATTCCAAAAACACTAATTTTATGCTTTGGAATCCATTGCTTCTTTTAACACTTTGATAATATTCGGTTGGAAAATTCGTAATTTATGTACATATAACCTAACATGTGTCAAACTATAAAACACAACCAGCATTTTGTAATGTGACATCTCTGTAATATTTACAGATTCCAGTTACTAGATGTTTTAAATTTCTCGAAAGTCGACTGTTTTGAAAATTATCGTTACTATGTTGTCCATCACAGAGACAACATCATCGGGTCGTTGGCCTGACAGCTGACAGTTTGAGAAAGTAAACACTCTCGATTTCGACAGGAGCATGACAAAACCTATCTCCGTGTTTCGCCAGAAAGTTTTGAAGTACTGAAGATTACCAAGAAAAAGAAATGCAACTGGAACAATATATTGTCGGACTACATGTAACTAATATTATCTAGTACAATTGTCAAGAAATTTAGTGAATTCCGTTTTGTAAGATTTTAGGTTATATTTGCCTATGGTGAAATAACACTAATTCATAGTAATTGAATTTCATTTCTATCTTTTCTCCATAAGTCTTCTTTGAACAAGATCGTTTATAAATGGTTTAATACTTTTTCTGATTGGTCTGAATAGTGGAATATTTAAGTTGGACTGTTGTAGTCGGATGAAATGAATTTGGGATTTGTAAATAGAATACAAGTGATACAAAATAGATGAAAGTGAAGAGTGAAGCAACTGCAACAATATTACAACTTCTTTTTTTTATTTATGAATTTTTACTCGACAAAAGTATTTATTTGCAACTAGAAGAAGACAATGCGAACCATAAATTAAATTCTATATTAAGGAAATTGGAACAGGAAATTATAAATTAAGTCTCATTTTCTCCGATTAATTTATTTATTTAAAATATTCTGACATTATGATTTACAAGAAAAAATTATCTAATTTAATACTTCTGTTCTTTGGATAATTTGTTCAATGTCTCTGTTACGTCCCTAGGTATAACCCATTTTCGTCTTTCGCTATTCCAAAGAGGTCTTGCTCTGGAATCCGCGAAACATCAGCGTTTTCTCGCTTAGCGACGCCCACGATACGAAATCAGGGAACTCGCGGAATGCGATGGCGAAAACCCTTTGCTTGCAGGTTTTCGCAAGCAAAGAGCGTGACCTACTCCCCTTTTGGGAGTATAAGTTATCGGTGCAACGCAAGTACGCCAGTTCCGTGATAGCGTAAAGCAGAGACGAAGTTCTGCTCGTTCGCGGCCCGCGTTTTGGCTACCTCGAAACCAGGAAGATCATCAACGACGTGCTCGGTTCAACACGAGTGTATCGCCGTGGTCTAAGATAACAGACCCATCATTGGACCAAGTCCAGGAGTGCACCCGTGTGCTGTGCAGGGCCCCCACCAACCACTTGCATCTTCCAAGGTCGAGTCATAGCCACGCGCCGCGAGTCTAGTGTTCCATCGAATCCGCGAACTAAGTATAAAGCAAGACCTCAAGTGTGAGTGACCGACGTGTGCAAGGAAAGCAATTGTTGACGACACCCGAAGACAGCGAAGGGTATGTAATAGAAGTCAATCAGAATATACATACATGTTTGAATAACCACATACGCGTACTTTGATCACTGGACTCCCCTCCTATATCCTTTATCTTTTGAAGGCTAGGTCAAGGTGCGCCTTAGCGCTTAAAGCGGCAAAACCCGTATTTATCATATAATCAACGCCCCGCGAAACGGAACGTAACAAATTGGTGTCAGAAGTGGGATACTGTCCGCATCTTGACCGCGCTTTCTGCTCAATCAAGTATCATGTAATTCGTCAATATGGCCTTAGTCCACGATACTCCCCTTCCCGCGCTCCTCCCTCCGTCCCGAGTACTCCACCGACTCACCGCGATTCAAGAGGCTCCACTACCCTGGGATCGTCTGCATACGAGTCCTGGCGTATTAATCGAGAGGAGGAAGATCAAGTCTATCGCGTCTTAGAATCTGTTCTGCGTTTTGACCCACCGCATATTTCCTTCGAAGAATTCATACATGCTGTGGAAACCGCGAAGCGACGAATCCTAGCAGGTTACGAGGATAAATGTCTCGAGGGATTAATAAGTAAATTATTCCGGCCCATTCAATATTACGTAGAAGGAAGTACATGCAAAAATGTAACGGAACTTTTAAAATTACTTCGTAAACGTGTGGTATCACGAAATTGCGAGGAACTTGCGTAGAGTCGGAACTACGCAAAAGTGAAAGTCTGCAGGTCAAAAGGGACGGGGAAAACCCATGGGTCAGCGGGCCCAGTGACGCGCTCAAGGTCCTCTTGGAAAAAGGGGGTGCGAAGCAAAATAGCAAACGAACATGTCCATATTTGGTCATAGACGCGCCCGAAGAAAGTTTGCGTGGTGAGGGAAGCCGAGTTATTAAAAAGGGATGTTTTCGCCGAAAGGGCGGAACTAATGTGCAAGACGCGAGACTACCAAGTCGTTTAAGTTGAACTAAGACGTTTAAGTTGACTCAAGTTGTTTAAGTTGATTAAGTTGTATTCAGTAGAGTTAATTAACCGGATAGTTTTATTTTATTATTAGTACATAGCCACTGTAAGCATATATATAAATAAATTTTATATTTACTACAAATTTTGGGGGCTCGTCCGGGATAAAACGAAACAGAAACAGAACTATATATCAGAGCTATTCGTGTTACAAAAGTTGAATCTGTGTTTTGAAATCATTTAAGATGTCAGATGCAGGAAACGACACTATAGTCGACCTTGAACAACAAGGAAGTTCGCGTAGTGATATGTTGAAAGAAATAGAGACAACGAAGTTGTGCCAGTTGAAGGAGGAATTGAAAAAATGGAAGCTCAAAACCGCCGGAAATAAGAAAGTGCTACAGGATCGTTTGAAAGCTGCTTTGACACTGGAGATCGAGCATGGTGAAGATGATAGCAGTAACGAAGAAGATGATCGTGACAGTGTTAAGGAATTATCAAAACGAATGCAGATTTTGACGTTTAAGGATGTGGAGGAATCAATGGGCACTTTCAGCGGTGACAATAACGAAAATGTTCGTGGCTGGATTCGAGAATTTGAGGATATGGCTGAGTTGTGTGAGTGGAGTGATGTGCAAAAAATCATTTATGCGAAAAGATTATTACGAGGATCAGCTAAATTGTTTGTCAACTATGAAAAGTGTTGCCACAAATGGTCCGATATGAAACAAGCATTGAGATCCGAATTTTCGCAATCCGTAGACATGCATAAAATACACAAAACGCTTTGTCGCAGAACTAAGAAGTCGCACGAATCGTATCAAGAGTACATCTATCAAATGCTGGAGATAGGTAAGAAAGCAGACATGGAAGTGTCGGCAATAATAAAATACATAATTGATGGGATTCAAGACGATGAATCAAATAAAATGATACTATACGGCGCCAAGACTGTACGCGAATTGAAGGAGAAGTTTGAATCCTACGAAGCCATGAGGGAAAATTCAAGAGCGAAGAACAGGAGAACCGAAGACAAGACGAAGAAGATAATCCGTGGAGCTGCGGTACAGGAAAATTCACGAAGATGTTTCTTGTGCGGGGACCGTAACCATTTGAGTGCGAACTGTCCGACGAAAGACAAAGGTGCAAAATGTTTTAAGTGTAACGAATATGGGCATGTTGCGTCTAAATGTAATAGTGTAAATAAGCGTGTGAAGGATGTAAATAGTGCATCAGAAGAATCACGGAAGAAACGACTGAAAGAGGTACAAATTGAAAATTACAAAATAGTAGCTTTGATAGATTCTGGAAGCGATTTGAATCTAATGCGTGCGGATCATTATATTAAAATTGGCGCTCCCAGGTTGTAACCGTACATTTGTACAGTCACATAGTATAGTACAAGTAGTGTAGATTTTTCTTGGGAGATCGGAACTATAACGATGGTATGTGCTATCCCTACTCATTTATCACAGTGGAGTGCATGCGCGGATCCCCTCCTTCGAACGCCGGATCGAAGGAGCTCAGTGTCGATCCATCGATCGACACTCTGGTCCCAAACGACAAGCAGAACGGACGCTTTCGCCTACGGCTCTCTTCCAAGAGACAACCGTCTTAAGATTGCGATCCAGCAAGTCGTGACTAGAGCCCGAGCTTGGACATCTCCCTTTCATTTAGTAGTGGCCTTCTATCTTGGGACTCAGCACCCTTGAAAGATCGCTCTACACAGGCATATCCGAGACGTCGTTGATTCCTAGGGAAACCTAGTCGAGTCATCCTCGTTTTGCTTGTGCTCTGGCAATTTTACATTGCAATTTGGAGGGCCGTGATCTCGCTCTTGGCAGTATAAAATTATTCCTTGAGTACGCATCGTACGACAGGAAGAACGTTGACAGATTCCGGCAAATCCACGGTTATCGGATACTCTTAAATTCACGTATTTCAATCTGCAAAGGAGTCGAGAGTCGGGACTTAGTGCGCGACTTTCTCATCTTTTGATTGTGAGTGAAATCGTGAAGTCAGTGCCCCTGTCGATCTGAGGTTCGCAGGTGAAAACCTCGCTGGACCAGAAGTATCCTCGGAATCCACTGGCACTAATTCTGCGATTTAAGAGGCGCGTAAAGTTAATATTTCGCTGCACGGTCAGTTTTAAACGTTCCTTTTTGCCTACGTGCTCCACGATCACGCGACCTTCGTGCGTCGTGATTTCAGTGTATGTTTTCAAGACGAATCGAGCGAACAATAATTCGTCCTTGGTGAAAGGCGTTTAAATCGCAGACGACCAACGAAATTTTGTAACCGTCGTACATATATTACTTTTCGGATTCCGAGCAGAGTCACGATTTTGCGTTCGGATACTTTGCGTTATTCTTTTCATATATTTTTTCATATTTCTTAAAATGCGTTATTCAACCAGTCATTTTTCCGTATAAATGAAGACTGAGTTTTTTGAGTCGCGTTAAAGTCGCTCGACTGGTTGAGATCTTTTCTTTACGTTATATTTTCTTATATTATTTTATATTCTATTATAATTATTCCGCGAGACTTAAGTGTTATTCAACCAGTCATTTTTCCGTATTAAAAGAAGATTGAGTTTTTTGGGTCGCGTTAAAGTCGCTCGACTGGTTGAAATATTTTCTTTTGCGTTACCATTTTTGTATTACACTTCCAATTCGTGCAAATCCGATCTGCGTGCTGGTACGAATTATTGACGTTCAATCTAGTCACGTCCGTTATATATATTATTATATTTTCATAACCAGCGCATCTATTGAACATCTATTAGATGAGAATTGCGTTCCGTTGATTGTTAACGCGTAAACTGCGACAATATTGGCGGTGCTTCTACCATTCTGTGATAGGCTGTTTTGCCATACTTCAGTCACTATCTTTATTGAATAAATCAATATTTTGTTACACCGCAAACTTACGTCTCGTTACTGACTTCACCGTTCCTTCTGCCTTCGCGAACGCGAACCACTCCTTGAGTCGCGTAGGGGAAATCGTACGCTCGTACTACTCGCGTTATCTTCTCCTTCGCATAAGTAGCAAAAGATTTAAACGTTACAAGGTTGAATAATAGAATCTTACAATTCCGCGGTGTAGGAACAGGAAGAAGTCATACGTTAGGAGAATTTACAACATATGTAACAATAGATCACGTAGCATACCCGATAACTATACATGTCTTACCTGACGCGTTAACACCTTACAGTTTGATAATTGGTACAGAGTTTCTAGATTCCGTAGAACTTGTTATGAAGGGAGGAGAAATTATTATTAAAAAACTAGATGTGCCGGAAGTTTTTAACATTAATGTAGAAGTTGCCAATGATGAGATAGATTTATCGCATATTGTAGTTCCCGAATATAAAGAAGCGGTAGAAAATTTAGTAGAAAGTTATAAGCCCAATAAAACACGCGAAGTTGGGGTTACGATGAATATTATTGTAAGCGACGATATACCTGTCTACCAGAGACCGTGAAGATTGTCCCCTGATGAAAAACTTGAGGTTGATAAACAAATAACGTCGTGGTTGAACGATGGAATTGTACGTCCATCTCATTCGGATTATGCTAGTCCAATAGTTTTAGCAAATAATTTTTAACAAAAAAAACATCCGACTTCGATATGCACTGTTACGTTGCGCGTGCGACGGCGCAACGTAAAAGGAAATAAAAAAGAAAAGGAGTTACTGCTGTTTCAATTAGATGGTTGAAAGGCAATTCCCTATTCTTCCTCCCCTATTTTGACGCGATGGTTGGTATCGCTGCCACCAGTCTTGAGCGGGTTAACGCTCTCGACAATTAAAAGACGAAAGACAAATTTATTAAGATGTTAGAATTAAAATTCAGATTATTAGTCCTTCGTTGAGTTCGTTCAACGCTTTAGATCCCGTACGGGTCCCTCCTTGAATCTGTATGTGATGTTAGACGTGTATAACTGAAAAGGTGTTAGGTGTGTTTGAAATGAAATTTGAAACTGTTTAGGTACTGAAACTGGTTTAATTTTGAATGGAAGAGTCAAGTAAATAACAGAATATACAATGCCTAAAAATTGAGATGTAAATTAATTTGGAAAACTCATTATTGAAAATACCAGTTCATGCAAATTGTTTAACAAGTGTAAAGATGCTTAGTATAATTTAACAAAAATATATAATAATGTACAAACGCTCTGATATCACACTTGAAACTGTATAAGTAGTACACCGGTCGCGTAAATGATTGTTACTATTTCGCTCTCCTTCGAATTAACGTGAAATCGGCGTATTTCCGCCGTGAGGGTACACCCCAGCCGGAGATAATCTCGGCACCCTCAAAAGGGCTGGACTAAGGTGTCCCTTTTGATATGATAGAAAATGGAAAACGAAACCGCAACACAATAATAGTCGAAAATATTAATCGATACCTCGTATGATGGAACGATCTGACCGGAGAAATTCCCGGCACCCCGAAGGGCTGGACCAGATCGCCCGTTTTGCCAATTATTAAACGTCGTGTTCAAAAATGCGATAAGATCGACTTACCCAAACGCTGTTTAATATAATGCAAGATTCATAAATTCGCTTGCTATTTCGCTATGTGTATTCGCTTGATGATCTGGAACACCAAAGAACGGTAAATTTCGATCACTGCACTTGTCGCGGCGGAAATGAATTATTCGGACGAGGACGTCGACGAGAGACAGACACAAACGAATTATAAGAATCGAGAAAAATACATAATTACGCGAAATGAAGTTAAGTCGAAAAATACGCGAGCAAACGATTTAAAATCAGAAAGAAAAGATAGAGAATTTAGGTAGAAGGAAGGTTTAAAGTGCGCGTCTATGAGTCCTTATTCAGAATTCCGATTATTTTAACCCGCACGGCACTCTGCCTCGCTACGCGGAGGGCTTTACCGCCGAGAAAATATCGCGAAACTTCCAAATAACTCTGTCTCTCGGACACACGGGCTCCCGATCACGTACCTCGACGATTGATCGATCAAGAGTGCCAAATTTTGCGCGAGATCGACGGTCGAAGGGCCCGTCGCGCGATCATCGTCCTTGGAGGGGACGGTTTGACGAATCGTGGCACGTTTTCGGTAGTGTCGCGTGCCCGGTGATTGGCTAAGACGCGCGAGCTAGACGAAGATTCTTCATCCCCTTTCTTTGGTGTTCCTCTTTCTTTCTATTTCGTCGCCATGATAGTTTCAACGGTTTTCTAGAAACTACGCAGTATTTCCTTTATATGTATAACTTCTAAATGCGGCTATTGATTTAGTTGATTATTAGATGATGAACTATTATTATTAAATGATACTATTGATTTGATTGAAATACAGAATGAATTTGAAATTAAAATATATAATTTAATAGATGAAACCGTCATCCGCATATTTTTCCCTTAACAGGAACAAAATTATTTACTTTCCTGATTTATAACAAAGATCTTATCAGTGTAAAAGCGGACGATGCATTTACGATAATCGTAATGCCAATTATGCATTCATTTACAATCTATTCGCATAATAGTTTCGGTGGATCCGGCATTTCGTTTTCTATGAATTTAGACATTCCTTCGAGAACGTTCTTTTGTTCAAAATTTGCCGTTGTCGCTAGGCAGTTCTTAGAATTTCTGATACAGTAGTGTTTATTGCTTTGAACGACCCTTGATTTTCGAACGGCGGTCGAACGTTCGCGACGTTAGACTTTATAAGGGTTCTCATTCGTCTTAGTTTTGTCGTTTAAATTGTTACGTCCGGGTTAATTTTCCATAACCCGACCTTGCGTTTCCCGTCTTGTGCGCTGCACTTGGAAGAAGTTCCCCCACGGGAGGCGCAAGGAAGGGCGTTTTCTTGATTTTTTCCCATTTTCGTATCTTGTTCGCGCTCCCCCTAACTTGTGTCTCTTCGTTGAGTGCGCTGCACTTGAAAATATTCCACACGAGTAGCACAAAGAAAGGGGTTTGAGATTAAAATAATAATTCTTCTTTTTCTTTTCTCTTATTAGTTTCAATAGTTCAACCGTTAGTATACCAAGTTTGTGTACCTCGCCAGTGCGTAGCACTTGGAAATAATCCCAGGCGAGGCACACAAAGGAGGCTATATTTAGCTCTCTCAAATAATACAAGTCAACCTTTCCTTGGGATGATTGCCTAGTCGAAACTGCGTAGTTCAGAAACTTAGAAAGTCAAAACCGTTAAGGGAGAGGTATCATAAACATCCTTCGCCGCGCGGTTAAGCAGTGCGACGCACTTGGAAATTTCCCAGCTAACCGCGCCGTACAAAGAAAATTCTTGTTCTACCCTACTAGCGGGATACCTCTCCTACCTGCAAATCATGCGTCAGCCGACCTTTCCACAAGGAATGAGTGCAATTGAGATCGAAACAATTGGAATGGAACGGAATGAAACTGTATAAATGATTATCGAATGAGAAGGTTTGCGTGACAACCACTGACGTTTGAAATTTGTCGACCAACGTTCAAGAACGTTCGGGGTGAAGGTCGACCAAGGCAATAAACATCGATAACGAACTACAGCTAAACGTTAAACGTAGAACGTTTGGAAAATACGAAAATCGTTAAAAATTGATGTACGCGGAACTAATGACAATCAAATGCAGTAACGTACTTGCATACATCCGCGATTCGTTAACAATTATAAATATCTATTGCCTTTTTCCGTAAACCGCCGAAACGCGAATAAGAACGGAATAATTTAACATTATTCATTTATTAGTTATTCAATATAGTAAGTTAAACATCTATTAAAAGGGCTAGATGTTCTTCGTTACCGAAATATCATTTATAAATATCATTTATAAGAGCCTCTTTGATTAATAAATTCGAACAAATAAAGTCGTAATAGATTTCGAATATTCCAGAAGTATAGAAATTGCGACGCACTAAATTCACGAAGCGCTGTAGGGGTAAAAAGAGAAAGACAGTCTACGATAGACAGAGTCGGAAGGAAGGTCAAGAAGGGATGAGAACTTGGGAAAACGCGCCTAGACAAAACCAATACGCGCGGACCTTCCTCTTCGACATGTACCCTGATTTGCCAAATGATGTCCCCACTTTGGGCCCATGATCGCGGGTCGAACCCGGAGATACGATCGCTTGACTGAGGCAAATCACTCTTCGTCGAAAAATCGTGAGGTACGTGACGGGGAGCCCGTGTTCGCGTTAAGCAATAGTTGTCGCGCGAAAATCGTAGTAATTAGCTGCCCGGTAAAGTCCTTGCAAAAGGCAGAGTGCCGGAAGATTGCAGTTCTCGTTTTCCGCGGCAAAGACTTTACGAATACGTTAAATTTCATACTTTTCAATTTCTATCTCTTTCAATTTTAAATCGCCGTTATTTAATATTTTGTTCTTTTTCCGCGTTGCGTCGTTTTCGTAATAATTTCGTAAATTATCGTTTCGTTTCCGTAACAATAATACCGTCGAAAGGCCGATCGCGAACGTGTAGTGCGTGTGACAAAGTTCTCATCTTCTCTTCGCCTTCCAGATTTCCAGACAACACCAGCGACTACTAAGCAAATTTATATTATCGTGCATTAATTAACATCCAGCTTGGTAAGTTATCTATTTCATTTTGTCCAATACGACGAATCTGGATTTAGTGAGGCAAAACGAGCGATCTTGAAACCGCGTGTTCTAGAAGTTCCCACAAGATCGTTCTGTTCAACATCGTGTTAAGGTATCGAAGACATTTCGCAATTCTAAATAATAATTCCGTTTACGATAACAAGAGGCGGCCCACGGGACCGTTGGTTTTGGAAGTTTTCCCCTTGGGACCGTTTCCTCTCACTGCTTATTAATTGTTCACCGAAATCGCCGCTCGAATCATCTTAAAATTCTGTCCTACGATTCAATAGATTTCAATATTACCTAATTTCACCTATTTTGTTAACATATATCTAAATTTCATTTTTCTGTATTTCCAACAGCTCGAACTCTATGTAAACTAATTCATTTTGTTATGCTTTTCTCTTTTTGAAATTATATTTCTTTTTGGTTACACATAACTAGTTTCATATTCATTTTTAGTTTAGCACACTTCCTTCCTATACATTCACGCTTACCATCTTCGCACAAATTCGCACGAGGGGCCCGTATGGGACCAGAGCATTGACGGACTCAACAAATAAATTCAGAATCTTATTATAGACTAAACGATTCTTTTAAATTGTTCCAATCGTTTCCGACCTAACATCGTCGAACACGATTGGGGACGGGTGGCAGCGATAATACAGTTCTCAACCGCGTATTAATCATCCAAAGGAAAAGAAATAATAATATAACTAAACACCACATTTCTTTTTTTTAAATTTGTACGTCGCGCGCCGTATCACGCTCGCCACGTAACAAAATACATATTCTTCTGTTACGTTGCGCGTGCGATGGCGCAACGTAAAAGGATATTAGAAAAAGGAAGGAGAGACTGCTGTTTCAATTAGAAGATTGAAAGGCAATTCCCTATTTTTTCCACCCTATTCTGAGCGCGGTGGTTGGTATCGCTGCCACCAGTCTCGAGCGGGTTAACGCTCTCGACAAATTAAAAGACGAAAGACAATTATTAAGATGTTAGAATTTAGAATTTAACTTTTTAATCTTTCGTTTGGGTTCGTTCACGCTTTAGGTCCCGTACGGGTCCCTCCTTGAATCTGTATATGATGGTAGGCGTATATAACTGAAAAGTGTGTGTGGTGTGTTGAAATAAATTTGAAACTGTTTAACTGGTAAAACTGGTTTAATTACGAATAAGAATCAAGAAATTAACAGAATATGAAAAGCCAAAAATTGAAGATGTTTTTAATTTTGAAACTCGTTATTGAATACCAGTTTATACGTATTGGTTAACAAGGGTAAAGATGATTCGTAAAAGTAACAAAAATATAATGATATCCGCGCTGAAATCACACTTGAAGGTTTACAATCTGAACGGTCGCGGGAAATGATATATTCCAATCCCGTTTTCCTCTGTATCGATTCAAATTTGGCGTATTTCCGCCGTGAGGGTACACCCAAGCCGGAGATACTCTCGGCACCCTCGAAAGGGCAGGACTAAGGTGTCCCTTTTATATATAGGAAATAAGTTATGGAAAATGAAATCGTAACACGATTATATTTGAACGTATTTATCGATACCTCAAACGATGGAACGATCTGACCGGAGTATTCTCGGAACCCCCGAAGGGCTGGACAGATCGCCCGTTTTGCCAATAGATAGTCGTCGTGTTCAAAAATGGTAATTGGATCGACTTACCGAAACGCTGTTTAATTTTTACAAGATAATAAATTTGCTTGTTGATTTCTCTGTATTCGTTGGATATTCTGGAACACCAAAGAACGGTAAGATTTGCGATCACTGCACTTGTCGCAGCGATAACGAATTATACGAACGAGTACCTCGACGAGAGACAAACGAATAAGGAACGGAAAAAAATATATAAACATTTTATTACCCGAAGTGAAGCTAATACGAATTTCTACGCGAGCAAACGATTTAAAACGAGAAAGAAAGATAGAGATTTAGGTAGAAGGAAAGTTTAACGTGCGCGTCTATGAGTCCTTATTCCGAATTCTGATTATTTTAACTCGCACGGCACTCTACCTCGCTACGCGGAGGACTTTACCGCAGAGAAAATATCGCGAAGTTCCGAATAACTCTGTCTCTCGGACACACGGGCTCCCGATCACGTACATCGACGATTGATCGATCAAGAGTGTCGAAATTTGCGCGAGATCGACGGGCGAAAGGCCCATCGCGCGATTGGACGAATCGTGGCACGTGCTCGGAAGTGTCGCGTGCCCGGTGATTGGCTAAGACGCGCGAGCTAGACGAAGATCCTTCATACCCTTTCTTTGGTGTTCCTTTTCTTTCTACTTCGTCGCCATGATAGTTTCAACGGTTTTCTAGAAACTACGCAGTATTTCCTTTATGTGTATAACTTCTAAATACAGCTAGTGATTTAGCTTGATTATCAAAATGGTGAACTATTATTATTAAATGAATACTATTGACTTGATTGGAAGACAAAACGAAATTAAAATGTATAAATTAACAGGTGAAGCCGTCATCCGTATTTCTTTTAACAGGATCAGAATTATTTACTTGCCTGATTAATAACAAAGATCTTTTAGCGTAAAAGCGGACGATGCATTTACGATAGTGGCAATGCCGATTATGCATTTATTTACAATCTTTCGCATAATTATTTCTATGGAATCGACATTTCGTTAGCGATGAATTTAAACATTTCTACAAGAACGTTCCTTTGTTCAAAATTCGCCGTTGTCGCTAGGCAGTTCTTAGAATTTCGAATACAATAGTGTTTATTGCTTTAAACGACCCTTGATTTTCGAACGGCGGTCGAACGTTCGCGACGTTAAGCTTGGTAAGGGTTCTCATTTATTTTAGTTTCATCGTTTAAATTCATATTCATCCATCCATTCTTTTCACACTATCATTCGATCAGGTAATAATGATCCTGGTTGGACCGGCTGACGCTTTGTGCAAATGAGAGGGAAAGAGTTTCCTTAACAAAGAAGTTATTACGGTTTTCCAGTTTCTACGCAGTTACCAAGGGAAATTCCCGGAATGCGAAGCACTGGATAACTGCGTAGCACTGATGTGCTAACGGCTCTCTCTCTCTCTCTTACGAGCTAACGCGAGTTTTTGTGCGTTACCCGATATTAAACTGTCTTGTATTTCTATGGTTGGCGACGATAGTTTCAAGGAGGGTCACGTAAACTATTGTAAAGAAGGAAACAGAAATGACCTTTCCTCGTGTACCTCGCATGAGAAATTCTCGGAACCCAAGGGCTTGACAAGATACACGATTCCAGGGTAGAGTATAATAAAGAAGAGGAAAGCGATAGAAGAAGTCAAAAATAGAAAAGAATTAAACTCAAACTCTTCCTTGTACACCCCTGCATGGGAAATCCTCGGAACCTCGAAAGGCTTGACAAGTATGTACAAGGTAGAGGAGGAATGAAAAGATTGGCGGAAAAGTGAAACACCCACCCCACGACCCTCACATGAGAAATCCTCGGAACCCCGAAGGGCTTGATGAGGACGCGAGGCGGATAAATTTCAAATTTTCCGCCGGGGCGTAACAGCACTAAAAAGTGTAAAATAATTTCTATTTCATTTATACCAATATTCCATAGCTATTAATAATATCTACTTAACCGTTAAATAGGATACCAATACATTTCAAAGTTTTCGGAGGCGGCGCAAAATTAAAAATTAAAAACTATTCCTCTACTAGGTAGATCTAACTCGGTCGTCGACAACCTATGATAAATCACCCATATGATAATTTCAAGTAAACAATATTCAACGGGAATCAACAAACCCATTGCGAATTAACTATACTGCAGTTCACGAGTGACCGCACTTAACTCGCGCAGCTAGTGACCTACTGAGGTCTAGGGAGATTTTTAATAGTGCGTGTGATTCCCATTTACAGCTTGCTTCTTCCTTTGCGTTCACATCATTTTTTTTGCGACAAATAATAGGAATTTCATTGTATCGTGAGACTTTACAATATCATCACCGGTTATCAGTTATCGTACGTCACATATTTCTGCCCAACCATTTATATGATCGCAAAGTATAATAAGAAGCAAGCTGTAGAGGGGAATAACACACGTTATTAAAAAATCTCTCTAGACCTAGTGAGCGGCGCGAGTTAAGTATGATCTCTTGTGAACTGCAGTATAGTGCATGTATATCAGGAGTGCTGCCAATTTCTCATACAATCGTTACAATTACAAATGTGTTCAGCCGTACCTATAATTTTTCTCTTACGGCTTATTAATTACCAAGTTTGCCATACCGCAATCAATCGTTATTGGCAGCATCGTTTGTTTGGGTATTTTTAATTTTGCGCCACCTCCGAAAACTTGAAATGTATCTGGTATCCTATTTAACGATTAAGTAGATATTATTAATAGCTATGGAATATTGGTATAAAATGAAATAGAAATTATTTTACACTTTTTAGTGCATTTCGAAGTCGGATGTTTTTTTTGTTAAAAATTATTTTATTTCACACTTTTTAGTGGAACCAGTAGTAGTATTTGTAGGATAGTGTAAGGTGATTTTAGATTTCTGTTGCTTAGCTAATAACCATAAATCGAAAAAAAATTGACCGAATTTAAGTTGTTAATAAACAACAAATTTCATAAATGTTTGCAAGTGGGATCATCGCGGATATACCTCCTACTAAATGTGAAAGGTGTCATCGCTATCGTACATTCCCTGTAGCATAAACGCCGGAAGATATAAATGAAGTATTACGTATTTTGCGAATAAAAGTCGTTAGGAATGAAAAAATACAAAATGCCATTCTGACGGGACCAAGTGGGAGATATACTCTACAAGATGCCAGAAGTTTCGTTCCGATTGGTCTATCCGTCGCGGTAGTAATTGGCGAACTTACGGCGCACGTACATGAAATAGTACGTTTTTCTGCAATAAAAGGGTTCGGAATGAAAAAATTTAAAATGTTTTTTTAACGGGTCCAATCGGGACACATACTTTAGAAGATCCAAAAGGGTCGTTCCGAGTAGTTCATCCGTCTCGGAATAATCGGCGAACACACATTTAGAAAAAAAGTCGTTAGGAATGAAAAAACGTAAAATATTTTTTTACAGGACCAATGGGGAGTTATACTCTATAAGACGCAAAAAGTTTCGTTCCAATTGGTCATCCGTCTCGCAGTAATCGGCGACCGTAACGCCGCACGTACCTAAAATAGTACGTTTTTTTGCAATAAAAAGCGTTGGAATGAAAAAAATACAAAATGTTTTTTTAACCGGACCAATCGGGAGACATACTCTACCAGATGCAAAAGCTTTCGTTCCGATTGGTCCATCCGTCTCGGAGTAATAGGTGAACATACATTTAAAAAAAAAAGTCATTAGGAATGAAAAACGCAACATGTTTTTTTACAGGACCAATGGGGAGTTATACTCTATAAGACGGAAAAAGTTTCGTTCCGATTGGTCCATCCGTCTCGCAGTAATCGGCGACCGTACGCCGCACGTACATGAAGTAGTACGTTTTTTTGCAATAAAAAGCGTTCGGAGTGAAAAAATATAAAATGTTTTTTAACGGGTCTAATTGGGAGACATACTCTACCAGATGCAAAAGGTTCCGTTCCGATTGGTCCATCCGTCTCGGCGTAATCGGTGAACATACATAAAAAAAAAATTTTTAAAAATATATACACATCGAATTGAGTATCCTTCTCCTTTTCCAAGTCGGATAAAAAAAAGAATGGTTTAACTAGGATTTGCCGGGATTACAGACAGGTGAATGCAAAGTCATAAAAGACAGATACCCTTTGCCGTTAATCGAGGATGAACTAGATTCACTGCAAGGTGCTAAAGTATTTAGCACTCTAGATTTGAAAAACGGATTCTTTCATGTCCCTATTGAAGAAAGTAGTAGAAAATATACAGCTTTCATTGTACCTACCGGCCACTATGAATTTTTAAAGGTACCGTTTGGCTTTGCAATTCACCAGCTGTTTTTCAAAAATTCATTAACGCGGTATTTAGAGAAGTAATGGTAGCCGGCATCGCTCGTATATATTTGGATGACATAATAGTTGTAGCTAATGATATGGCAAGCGCAGTTTAGGACCTTAGAAGTGGTGTTGAACGTAGCGTCTCAGTATGGGTTGCTGATCAATTGGAGCAAATGTGATCTTCTGCGAACGAAAGTAGAATATTTAGGACATATTGTTGAGAATGGATGCATTCAGCCGTCAGAGCATAAAACCAAGGCCGTAGTAAATTTCCAAAACCCAGGTGTATAAAAGATGTTCAAAGTTTTTTAGGCTTAACGGGATACTTTAGAAAATTTATTCGTCACTATTCCATTATTGCGAGACCGCTGTCGAATTTGTTAAGAAAGGATAATAAATTTAAATTTTAGGCGTTAGAGCAGGAAGCGTTCAATAAATTAAATTAATTCTGAGTAGTACACCAGTTTTTAAATTATATTGTACCGGCGCCGAAACCGAATTACACACCGATGCGTCTAGTTCAGGATATGGAGCAGTCTTATTGCAGCGCGATATCGAGAGTGGTGCTTTTCATCCGGTTTACTACGCTAGTGGGAAAACTTCCCCAGCCGAAGAGAAGTACCCCAGCTATGAGCTTGAAGTTTTAGCAGTTATAAAAGCTTTGAAGAAATTTCGTGTCTATTTGTTAGGAATTTCATTTAAGATTGTTACAGATTATCGAGCATTCATGTTGACAATGAATAAGAAAGATCTGTGTGTACGCGTAGCTAGATGGGCACTTTTGCTTGAAGAATTTCGATATAAAATTGAATATAGGCCGGGCAAAAGCATGGTACATGTTGATGCGTTAAGTAGGGACCCGTTACCTGCGATTATGTCAGTAGATGAAAGTGTTGATGGAATTATTGTTAGACTGCGTAAATCCCAGGAAGAAGACGTTAATTTGCGGAAAAATTCGAGACAATATCGAACAGCATCGAGCGAATGGTTATGTGTTACGAAATGATATGCTGTATGAGGAAGTGAACGATGTTCCGTTAGTGATCGTACCCAAACAAATGCAAGTGCAGGTAATTCGTCGAGCGCACGAGCGTGGTCACTTTGGGGTGACTAAGACCGAAGCTCTATTGAAAAGGGACTATTGGTTTAAAGGAATGCGCCAGCAGGTAGAAAAAGTTGTGCGGAACTGTGTGGATTGCATTTTAGCGGAGCGTAAACACGGCAAACAAGAAGGTCTTTTAAACAGCATTGATAAGGGAGAGAGATTACCATTTGATGCCTATCACGTCGATCATCTGGGCCCATTACCTACGACGAAAAATCTTATAGACACATTTTTGCTGTTATTGATGCGTTCACTAAGTTCGTATGGTTGTACGCAACAAAATCGACGAGGTTCAGCTGAAGTTATTGTTCAATTAAAGAAACAGTCTGCAGTGTTCGGAAACCCAAAGAGAATCATTTCTGACCGCGGCACCAGCCTTACGTCCGACGCCTTTGAAGAATATTGCAAGCAAGAAGGAATTTGCCATGTGTTAATAACGACGGGAATGCCGCGAGCGAATGGACAGATTGAGAGAGTCAATAGAACGCTAATACCATTATTGACTAAGTTAGCTGCACCAAAACCGGAACAATGGTATAAACATCTCGAGCTGGCACAGAAGTATTTAAATGCTACACCAAGTAGAAGTACAAATACGACGTCCTTCCATTTATTATTCGGAACGCATATGAGAATACGTGAAAATCCTGAGATAAGACGAATGATAGAAGATGAATGGATCGCAATATTCAACGAGGGACGTGATGAGGTACGAGCACGAGCGAAAAAGAGATTGCCGAAGCCCAAGCGCAGAACAGGAAATCATTTAATAAGAATCGGAAAGAAGCAACACAGTACAAGCAGGATCAGCTTGTTGGGATCAAGAGGACACAAGTTGCTCCAGGCTTAAAATTCCATGCGAAGTATCTTGGACCGTATTGTGTAGCGAAAGTTTTGCGGAATAATCGTTACATAGTACGAAAGGTAGGAGAGCACGAAGGTCCGCAAACAAACGTCGACGGCAGCCGACTACATAAAGCTATGGGTCGCAGACGAGGAAGACGACTTGGTCGAAGATAGTGAAAGCGCGTCGAGTGATATCGAAAACATCTGAGGGCAGATGTCATATATCAGAATGGCCGAGTGTGGTATCACGAAATTGCGAGGAACTTGCGTAGAGTCGGAACTACGCAAAAGTGAAAGTCTGCAGGTCAAAAGGGACGGGGAAAACCCATGGGTCAGCGGGCCCAGTGACGCGCTCAAGGTCCTCTTGGAAAAAGGGGGTGCGAAGCAAAATAGCAAACGAACATGTCCATATTTGGTCATAGACGCGCCCGAAGAAAGTTTGCGTGGTGAGGGAAGCCGAGTTATTAAAAAGGGATGTTTTCGCCGAAAGGGCGGAACTAATGTGCAAGACGCGAGACTACCAAGTCGTTTAAGTTGAACTAAGACGTTTAAGTTGACTCAAGTTGTTTAAGTTGATTAAGTTGTATTCAGTAGAGTTAATTAACCGGATAGTTTTATTTTATTATTAGTTCCTAGCCACTGTAAGCATATATATAAATAAATTTTATATTTACTACAAACGTTATGCTCCCAATCGAACTCATCAGGAAATCCGTTTCGACCTCGAACATATAACTGCGCGACCAGGCGAAACCACTTTAGAATATATCCATCGGTTTACGCGTACCTTTCATCAGGCTAAGGCCAGTGCCCGCAACGAGGTGGGTGACGGCTACGACTTCGCCAGTCTCGAACGCCTGGCACGTAAAGCGTTCATTCGGGGATTACCCTTACACTTATCACATGCGGTTATTGCTGCAGTGCCGGGAACACTCGAAGAGGCGATGGACGAGGTCATCTCCGTAGAAAAGCGCGACCGAAAACGGACATTCGCCGATAGTTCTAGCGATGATTTGTACCCTATACCGCCGCGTACTCACGCTCCCTACGATTATGACCGAAGCTGGAGAGAATGGCGGGAACCACCGCCACCCGCGCAATTAGAATATCCCCGGTACTCGTGTAACATTAACGTTCGCGAATATCAGCATTATGGCCCACGAGGGTCCGGGTATTATTAACACCCTCCGGCTCAATACGACGAATATCGATACGCTCAGGGGCCCGTTTATCCCGAGCGCCGTTACCACGCCGAACCTTATAGATCGGAAGGGTGGTACCAACCACCCGAACCTCGCGATTCGGAAGAACTAGCCTATAGAAGAAGAGAGCCAAATTTTGCACGCGACGCGGCTTGGCAACAGCAACCGACTTCACGCCCGCCTCTCGGTCGAGGACGCGATCCTCCGCAAGATCAATATAATTATCAACCGCGTAGCCGCTCATACGAACGCGGTAATTTAAACGAGAATCGCGCCCGTTCTCTGGGTCCATCCAGAACGGGCGCACCCTCATCGCAACCACAAAATCCACGAAACAGGGACATGAGCCCCGCGGGCTCTTACAGGCGCCCACTCCCCGCCTTCGGATACGATCAAAGGCGCTAATCAACGGAATAGGCAAATTTATAGTAGATGCCGGGTCCATGCTGAACTTGATTAATGTGAATGCGCTCCGACATGACGCGCCGATCACTAGTTGCGAGAGCGTCAACGTCCGAGGCCTACAAGGAAGCATCGTGGCCGCCGGTACTGTGTGCATAAAAGTAGCCGGAAGCCAGACACTTTTCTACGTCGTCGACACTCCTAACTTCCCTAATGGAGTAGTAGGACTTTTAGGTAGTCCGAACCTTCTGCAAGAGCAAAGCGAAATTTCCTTTCACCATCGAACTCTGGTGACAAGTAAAAAACCGATACATCTGATCGGTTTCTCGAACGCGCGCGAAATCGAAAGAACGTTAACCTTAAGTCAAATTGACCAAGAAGATCCACGAACGCTCTTTGGAAATAAAACGATACAAAACGACGAATCTAACGTATGCGGAAATGATAGCGACGAAGACGCGGACCGTACCGTTGAGCAGCTGACTCAGCGAAATCCTCAAGAATCGGGCGACGAAACATGCAACGCGACGTTACGCACTACTGACCTACCTAGGCCGCCGACTCCGCTTACAGACGAACAGCTGAAATTCCAAGGCGAAGACCTAGGAGAATACGTCGTCACACGACAAACCGACAACGAGAGAATCAGCAAAATTAATAGCGTATTGAAACTAGATCACTTGGATGACGAACCACGGCGCATGGTCGAAGGCGTCGTAGCTCGTTACGCGGACCGATTTTTCATACCCGGCGATCCTCTGGGAGAAACTAACGCAATCGTTCACAACATCCCGGTGAGCGACAAAACACCGGTATTCACGTGACAATATCCTTTCAGCATCGACCAGGAAAAAGAAATAAGTAAACAAATACAGACTCTAGAGAGCTTAGGGGTCATAGTTCCGTCGAATTCTCCGTATAATTCACCCCTCTGGCTAGTTCCAAAGAAACCGGACTCGAAAGGAAACGTGCGCTGGAGAATGGTCGTAGACTACCGCAAACTAAATGCGAAAACTATTGATGACCGTTTTCCTATTCCCCGCATCTCCGATATTTTCGACCGGTTAGGAGGCGCTAAATATTTCGCCGTATTCGATCTAGCAAACGGATTCCACCAAATTCGCATGGCACCCGAGGATCAAGAAAAGACGGCATTCTCGACTCCGGATGGACATTATGAATAAGCGCGCATGCCGTTCGGTCTGAAGAACGCGCCTGCCACTTTCCAGAGGCTTATACAACGCGTTTTAAAGGGACTAATCGGGAAAATTCTTTATGTATATATCGATGATATAGTAATTTATATAACTTGGCATTACAACCGGATAAGGCAGATTTTCTGAAAAGCGAGGTAATTTATTTAGGCCATATTATTTCATCCGAGGGAATAAAACCAAATCCTGAGAAAATTCGGGCGGTAGAAAGTTTCCCGACTCCGACTACGCGCAAATCACTTAAACAGTTCTTAGGATTAGTAAACTACTATCGGCGATTTATCCCGGACTTGTCACGACAGGCCAGACCGTTAACAGAACTAACCACCAACCGAAATCCACCACCAAAGTTTCGAAGATCTACGACAAGTACTCTGCAAAGAACCGGTCTTACGCTATTCAAATTTCGACGAAGCCTTCATAATCACAACGGACGCATCTGACATCGCGGTTGGCGCTGTCCTATGTCAAGGAAAAATAGGCGAAGACCCGCCGATTGCCTACGCCTCTCTAGCGCTTACTTCAGCTCAACAGAACTATTCCACCACAGAGAAGGAATGTCTTGCGATTATTTTTGGGGTTAAACATTTTCGAACATATATATACGGCAGGAAATTTACACTTGTGTAACGTCCCGGAGTTATTCGCGAGCACGCTACTTCACCGACGCGTAGGGAGAACGGTTCCCTATGAGAAGGCGACTCGTATTCTTTATATATATTAATAAAGGAGGGATTATAGGTTCGGGTGGCACGCGGTAAAGGAGTAAAATCCAACGTTAATTCCTTTCTCAAACAGTATGTGTAGATATTCAAGAAATGTGTCTTGTGTTTTGGTTATAATATAATAATAATAAAGAAGGTAAGTAATATAAAAAAAATATTGAATGTAATTAAATATAATATAATGAATATAATTAAATTAAGTAATGAATTGAATTAATGTAATTAATTAACAAATGTTGCGCCCTGTTTTGAAATACAAAAAGAAAATAATTGTATTAATCGAGTACAGTGAGTACGCCCTGGATTAGAAAATACAAAGAAAATAAACTGATTAAATTGACAATCGCGTTTGTGCTAAATTTGAAATACAATGGAAGAAAATCAGATTATTAATTACAAAATAATTCAACCTAAAATAAAAATACAGAGAAAAATAAATTGATTAGTGAACGCGGCTCTAGATACGATTATCAAATTTTAAATCTATAATTTGAAGTTATAATTTAATATAATTTAAATAAAATGTTTGATTTGTCGGAAAATTGGCTAGGATCCGATCTGACACTGTAGGAGCTAGCTCGTTCGGCCGCAGTTCGATTTCTGGGCAACTTAGCCGTCACTGATAGGCCGCATCCAAGGAGCTTCTGCTTTCGCTCGCTCGTTAAGCTTGGTAGCGAATACTGCAAGGCGGTATCGTCGCTCTAGAGCCAATGTACTGATAGGCCGCATCCAAGGAGCTTCGGCTTTTGCTCGCTCATTAAGCTTGGTTGCGAACCTGACACGTAGGAGAACCGCTGCGAACCGGTAGTTGAGCGCTCCGGGTCCGACGCGGAACCATTGCCGCCTTGCCGACAAAAGAATCCAGTGTTACTGAATTCTAAATAAGAATCGTACCATAGACCCGTGTCAGACTACGATCAGAATCGAAGTGAAAAATCTCTGCGCGGCACGCTCGTATTTATACCGGAGAACTGCTGACGTAGCAGTTTTTTCTACCTGTACTTTTGATACCGGAAGTGTTTGGACTTTGACCTGCGCGTACGTGACTCCGCGCGTATCGCTATCTATGTCTACGCACTGTTGCTGTCTCTTTCTATTCTGCGCTTGTTCCTATCTCTTTCTACGCGCTATTGCTGTCTCTATCTATTTATTCCGCGCGCTGTGTCGATTTTTTATCGACGCGGTAGTTTTATCGACGTGACAATTATCGACGTATATTTTTGGAGTATATAAATTCTTTGTTAAATATAAATATTAATAAATATAAGATTCTTTTTAGTTATTAAATATAATTATCAGTCTGAATCATAGTATTACAATAATAAAACAACCGAACTGTTACAAATTTTATAAAAACGAAAAATAAATAAATATTTTAATAAATACTAATTATGAAATTTCTTCTTTTTTATTCTTCCTCTTGCGGGATGTTACACTTGTCACAGACCACAGGCCTTTGCAATGGCTGTTCTCGGTCATAGACCCAGTATCACGTCTGGCAGCTGGAGAATACACTTGGAGGATTATAACTACGATATTGTATATAAACCAGGACGCGTGAACGCGAACGCAGATGCCCTGTCCAGAAATCCGGTACCTTATGCGCTACCGCTAGCACCAACGGATCAGAATGATCCCGTAGAGGACGCTATCGCTAACCGTGTACGAACTCGCCGCGCCGGCCAATCCAGGCCCAATTACGAAGAACCTCCGTCAATGATATTAGATGAAACAGAACCATTAGACATCACGGAGCACGAAGCTCTCGCACCAAATGCAAATTCCACCACACTGGAAAACGCCGACCTAACAACTCGCGAACTTGCGATACTCGCGTATCTTGGGGTTCACCGCTATCTACACTGGAGCCCGCACACGAACCTTCTTCACCCGCGAAAGAAGACGAGCCCGAATCACACGTCAAACACACGTCACAAGTCCACCGAAACGCGTCTCCTGGGACTTGCCATGTCCATCCGAAGTATTACCAATACCACAGTCGACGATGAATATTCCGGACCATACTGATGCTAAACCAGACTACGAAAGATTTTATGTGCCAACCGCGCAAATAATAGACGATCCATCGCAAGACAGACCCAGGAATTGTTCAATAATCGTATCAAAGTCCCCTCTCATCGCCGGTCCAGGGAACATCGCACACTTCATCCCTGCCGACAAAATTCTAACAAGCCCAACCTGCAAAACGTTGAAAGCATTGGGCCTTTTATCAGAAACAAGTTTATTAAGCGAAGATTTGACCGAAGGACGCGTAATAGTTACAAAAACGGAGGACAGACGGCTCTTTAGTATTGTAGGAGCAAGACATTTTTTTCACACGATCGAACCACATCAACTGCCCTACCTATTACACGCATTAAAACTCAGCGCTAAAATAGAAGGCATAGATAACCTCCGCATTCCGGCAAGCGGGGAAACCTTACTCCAAGTTAGCATACCAATGCTCCAACAGCATTTATCTGAAGTATTTTACGACTTTCCCATAACTATCACAATCTGCACGGGCGAGGTGCAGACTCCACCGGAGGACCAACGCGAAGATATTAGCCGTCATTACCACGAGAGCCTGATAGGAGGTCACAAAAATGCACAGAAACATAGAAGATTATATACGTTCTTGCAAAAGCTACCAGGAGCAGAAACTAGTAAGAATAAAAACTCGTGAACCAATGCTTATTACTGGCACCCCGGCAAAACCATTCGACAAAACAGCACTCGACACCGTTGGACCTTTACCGATATCATCGAGCGGAAATCGCCATATCCTCATATTACAATGCCAGCTATCAAAATTCTGCATGGCCATCCCGTTACCAGACATCAGTGCGGAAACGGTAGCAGACGCCTTTTCGCGTTACTTCATCGCGGTGTTCGGCGCGCCACGTCATTCATTAATCAAGTTCTGGAAGGAATAGCCAAAACCTTTAATATCGAACATGTTACTACATCCGGTTATAGGCCTCAGACAAATGGGTCCTTGGAGCGTAGCCATCACGTGCTTATTGAATACTTGAAACATTTTATAGAAAACAAACTCGACTGGGATATTCTCCTTCCATTCGCGACATATTCATACAACACTTCAACACACGAAGCAACAAACTTTTCGCCATATGAAGTAGTTTTCGGTCAATTAGCTAGGGATCCGTTTACTCATATGTCTCAGGACGAACTCGCGACCTATCCTACATACGTACAAAACCTCGTCCAGCGCCTCGACGAAATCCGCCTACTAGCAAGAAATAACCTCGATCAAAGCAAAGCACGTTCCAAAGCACAATACGACAAAACAAGCAACGAAGTAAAATTTTCCCCGAACGAACTAGTATACGTATTGAAAGAACCGCGCACAAGCAAATTCGATCCACACTATATCGGCCCATACACCGTTTGCGAAATTACCGACAATAACAACGCGATCCTCGTAGATGCTAACGGGAAAAAATTCACTAAACACTTAAATAAATTGAAACACGCATATTTGGGAAACGCAACTAAAACCCAAGACTCCGATTTTTCTCTTCTCGATACCGATCCCCCTTGAAACAGAGGTCAGCAAATTTTAGGAATCCAGTAATTATTTTGCAGCAGCGAATAATAGGGCCAAGCAGGGCCACCATGGATACCAGGCATCTACTGCTAAGCATCACCTTGGTCCAGTTCGCAATAGCGAACCGCATCGAAGGCGATTATTCCGTTGCCCCTATAAGACACAACCCAGGGCTGTATTCCGAGAAGCTCCAATCCGCACGTATCGGACAACGTGGAGACTAGTAACAGCTTTGGACGTAACGGAAATCCTGACCAACCGCCCAGAAACAGCTTTCGCGGTGAACAGAATGAAAACCATGTGTTCCTCCCAAAATCTAACAACATGCCCCGCGGACGCCCTGAAGGACGAACTAGATAGGAAATTAGCAGAAGCACTACGTTACGAAAATTTGCTAGGGCATGCACTCGGAAAAAATGCAGTGAGAGAGAAACGGGCTCCACTCAGATTTATTGGTTCAATCAGCAAAACGCTATTCGGAACGCTCGACGAAAGCAATGCAGAATATTATAATCACGAAATCGATAAAATTTATAGCGACCAGAAACAAATAACCTCACTAATTCACAACCAAACGCACATAATAAGATCTGAATTTCGAAAGGCTTATGATACATATAAACATCTTGTCACAGTCGGTAACAACAATGAATGCGAGAATTGAACATATGTTATCTAAAGTATCAGCAATTAATAAACGTGAAGATCAGTTAGAACTAGAATTGGCTATGTCTTCCTGGGGAACCCGACTGATCCGACAGACAGACGAGTACGTACTAATGTTGATCACCCTGACTGACGCGATAATGTTTGCAAAACTAGGAATCCTACATCCAATGATCCTATCACCAGATCAACTACTCACAGCATGCCATAGTATACAAACTTCCACAAATCTGGAGTTCCCGCTCTCCATGGACGAATTGAGATCGGAGCAACTCCAAGGCACAACGACCATGAGTTACGTATACGCAAAAGGAAGAGTGATCATCACGATGGACTTTCCTCTCCTAGAAACCAATCCGTTCGAACTATACCAAACTCCTTGGCACCCCTAATTATCCAACCCCAAACCGAATTCTTAGCAATAGACCAGAGAACCTCGTCCTTTTTCCTCCCTGATAAAAGTTACCTCAAAACCTGTAAAAATCCTAATGGAAAACTCCTCTGCGAAATTACCCTCCCACTCCAAAACTACGACCAAAGCCACATTTGTGAAATAGACCTCATCCTGCACCCAGAACATCTCCAGTGGAAGCAATGCAATGTAAAAGCGGCCTCACCGAACAATATCCAAATCACCAAACTGGAAGCTCCAAACACTTCAGGGTGCGGGTCCAAATCAAATGCAACAAAAGATCAGCTGACTACCAACAACTTCAGGGTGCGGGAATTTTACAACTACAGGGCCACTGTGAAGCAACCATTGGCCACACGAAGATAATCGCATCTGGAATCAAGACCCAACAATTTAATCACACCTTCAAACCCAGCTCCAGCCTTAACATTTCAAATCTCATTTAAGATCTTACCCCACACCACATCCAAATCCTGACGAAGCTCCAGCAAAATCAGCCAAAATTTACACCCATGAAAATAGACACAGACAACCTCCTAACCCTACAAGATATAGACGATCAAGCACCGGACTTAGCGCAGCACCATCGCGCCCAGGAACACACCGCCTACGTCACTTATGGCTCACTATCAGCCATAAGCATAATCATCATAGCAATAATAATAACAGCAGGGTAGAGATACTGCAAAAACCAAACTAAGAGCAAGCCGCAATCACAACCACAACCACAGCGGAAAAGATTCACGACAGCGGACATAGAACTACAACTCCAACCGACCACTACTCCAACGGCATGGCCCTCAGACGTACGGATAATAGAACTACCAAATATGCAAACACAACAACAAGGAACGACGAACAACGGCTTCCAATCCAAAGAAATTACCATCTATTAAAAAACGCAAACAACAGGATTGGAATAAACAAGGAGACAAAATAGAAAATAAATAGAGACGAATTCAGATAAACTACTCAGATATATTCTCAGTTATTTTACAATTAACGGAAAAGGGGCGCGATATTTAACATATTGTCCTCGTCCAAGTCCAAAAGGTCGAAAATGTACTGGCGGTACTCTTTCCGCCATCGCCGGACCGCCTCCCGGTACCGGATATTAATGTGGCCTGGATGGATTTCGTAGGTCCCGTCCGTCCGCTGCAACAAACCACACGCATCAAAAAAAAAAAAAAACAACATAAGAAGACTACAAAACCACTTACCCAGGCACGGAACAATTCACGCATGGACGGAAACAGATCGGTACAGTTATACATTTTTAGCAAGGCAATAGAGTATTTTCCCAAATAACGACACCACTCGACCGACCGGTATATACACCACGAAGTCCCCACCAGGTTTACCAGAAGCATAGCGACGAATAGTCCTACATCGACAATTTTTCAATAGTCACCGCGGAATGTCTGGTTCAGTATATCCGTAGACACCGTACTCCAAAATCGATCCTTTTATGGTCATACACACGTCTTGTCTCGGCATTCATTAAAAAATTATCGACTGTTCAGCGTGGGGGGGACTGTGGCCACTTCCCGCACAATTTTTCCACTTTATATGTAAAAACAACAACACAAAAACTGCACATCTTTTCGACACCATACACATATATTTCTTTTCTTTGTATTTGCAACAGTTGGGCTCCATTGTATACTCTTCGGCACCTTTTACTTTTATATTTTGAACAGCTACCTTTTATTGTAAAAAACTTTTCATCATTAAATATATTCTCTGAATGCATGGAAACGTTGTAAGGATATACATAGAGGCCGCGAACTCGCGAGCCCCTGCGGGCCCGCAACCGTACCACCGCCGACTCGCGCCTAGTACCGACGCCGGCACCAGGTGGCGACCGCGCGGATCGCGAACCCGCGAGGCAAACGGCCTCGCGAGGATAGATATACCGCGGCGCGAGCCGACTAAAGGCAGATCGGTTCTCTGAGCGTATCCCACCGAATGCGACACAGCGAGACTGATCTTTATTTTTGCAATTGCCTTACACTCTCTCCTCCAGCAGTGTTCGGCGACGAGACGCGTTTGCGACCGCCGCCGAAAGCATCACTGTTCCGCCAGCCACTGTCGGGGATACCCCAGACGGCTTTCTGACCGCCGGGCCGGACCTTACGCTCGCCGGGTGTCCGCCGGAGCCACGGTCTTCCCACTGTCGGGACGAACGAGACGCGTATCGCGACCGTTCGCCCCAGATGTGATATCGACTCCGCAATTACCTAGCACTCCTGCCACCAAACCGAACCGCCGAACCGTGACTGCGCCGGACCGAACCGCCGGACCGTGACCGCGCCGAACCGAACCGCCGGACCGTGACCGCGCCGAACCGCGCCGCGCCGTTAGCCGTAACTGTAAGCCATAGCCATAAGCCGTAGGATAAGTCGCGTAGCACTAAGAGTAGCGGTAAGTATCCGTAAACTGAGAGGAAGCTTAGGGCCGTAGGTTAAGCATACTGTATATCTTGTAAATATAAGCACTTAGAATAAAACCTGTCGTTTACACATACACTCGCCTCACTCATTCTCGAGTCCCCCGGCCAACTGACTGAGTCGGCACCCACCGGCGGGGATAAACCGTCACAACGTATGTATGTTCGAGCGTATGAGGGTGGCGAACGATGAAAACACCTTACACAAAATACCCTCTCGAGAGCATTTTGTGTCTAGCGTGGGGGGTGTTACGTTCCTAGGAATAACCCATTTTCGTCTTTCGCCATTCCAATGAGGTCTTGCTCTGGAATCCGCGAAACATCAGCATTTTCTCGCTTAGCGACGCCCGCGATACGAAATCAGGGAACTCGCGGAATGCGATGGCGAAAACCCTTTGCTTGCAGGTTTTCGCAAGCAAAGAGCGTGACCTACTCCCCTGTTGGGAGTATAAGTTATCGGTGCAACGCAAGTACGCCAGTTCCGTGATAGCGTAAAACAGAGACGAAGTTCTGCTCGTTCGCGACCCGCGTTTTGGCTACCTCGAAACCAGGAAGATCATCAACGACGTGCTCGGTTCAACACGAGTGTATCGCCGTGGTCTGAGATAACAGACCCATCATTGGACCAAGTCCAGGAGTGCACCCGTGTGCTGTGCAGGACCACCACCAACCGCTTGCATCTTCCAAGGTCGAGTCACAGCCACGCGCCGCGAGTCTAGTGTTCCATCGAATCCGCGAACTAAGTGTACAGCAAGACCTCAAGTGTGAGTGACCGACGTGTGCAAGGAAAGCAATTGTTGACGACACCCGAACACAGCGAAGGGTATGTAATAGAAATCAATCAGAATATACATTCATGTTTGAATAACTACATACGCGTACTTTGATCACTGGACTCCCCTCCTACATCCTTTATCTTTTGAAGGCTAGATCAAGGTGCGCCTTAGCGCTTAAAGCGGCAAAACCCGTATTTATCATATAATCAACGCCCCGCAAAACGGGACGTAACATATCTATCAAATTCTTCTACTCCATAAATTGTTTGTTATAATTTCCTCATCAGTGTCTGAATAAATGCTGAAAATAAAGAAAAACGAATCATATTATATATTGATACATTGTACTCAACAACATTAATTTGGAGTAACGAATGTATTGAAGAAAATAAGATTTAATATTTCTTTTACCTTAAACATATTTCCAGACATATTTTGCGAGAAAATAATTGCAACTGTTTTCAGGGTACGTTTTTGTTATTTGTCCTAGTATTTCATAACCCTAACCTAACAATGTCATTATTATTATGTCTACATTATACAGGGTGTTCGACAACAGGTGGGCAATATTTTAAGAGGTGATTCTAGGGATCAAAATTAACAAAAAAAAAATCCGACTTCAAAATGCACTAAAAAGTATAAAATAATTTCCATTTCATTTATATCTGTATTCCACAGCTATTAATACAATCTACTTAATCATTAAATAGGATACTAAATATATTTCAAAGTTTTCAGAGGCGGCGCAAAATTGAAAACTGTTCCTCTACTAGGAAGATCCTAGTTCAGGTGTCGGCAACCAGTGACAAATGACCCATTTGATAATTTCAAGTAAACAATATTCAATGGGAATCAATATAGCCATTACGAATTAACTATATTGCAGTTCACGAGTGACCGCACTTAACTCGCGCAGCTAGTGACCTACTAAGGTCTAGGGAGATTTTTAATAGTGCGTGTGATTCCCTTTACAGCTTGCTTCTTACTTTGCGTTCACATCATTTTTTTCCGGAAAATAATAGAATTTTCATTGCATCGTGAAACTTTACAATATCATCACCGGTTTTCAGTTATCGTACGTCATATATTTCTGCCCACCATTTATATGATCGCAAAGTATAATAAGAAGCAAGCTGGAGAGGGGAATAACACACGTTATTAAAAATCTCTCTAGACCTAGTGAGATGCGCGAGTTAAGTATGGTCTCCTGTGAACTGCAGTATAGTGCATGTACACTGAGTCCCATCGAAGTTGTCGCAGTGAAGTTGGCGCGCTAACGCCGCCGCGGCGTGAATGCGTTAGCGCGCCAACTTCACTGCGACAACTTCGATGGGACTGAGTGTACATCAGGAGTGCTGCCAATTTCCCATACAATCGTTACAATTACAAATGTTTTCAGCCGGACCTATAATTTTTCTCTTACGACTCATTAATTACCAAGTTTGCCATACCACAATCAAATCGTTATTGGCAGCACCGTTTGTTCGGGTATTTTTTATTTTGTGCCGCCTCCGAAAACTTTAAAATATATTTAGTATCCTATTTAATGATTAAGTAGATTGTATTAATAGCTGTGGAATACAGATATAAATGAAATTGGAAATTATTTTATACTTTTTAGTGCATTTTGAAGTCGGATTTTTTTTTTGTTAAAAATTATTTTATTTCAACTTTTTAGTGGAACGAGCAGTATTCGAAGTTTACTTGCAGGGACAAGTTTGAAAAATCGCGATGGGTATATTCCTTGGAGGGTAACCCTAAAGAATAGGCTTTTTATTATAATAACAATAGTTATTAACAATAAGAAGTTACATAAATTTTGGGAAATCGAATCATCGCGGAATGATCTACGAAATGTAAAAACTTGCATCGCAATCGGTGCATTCCTTGAACCAGAACGTATTTTGCAATAATGAAAACCGTTCGGAATGAAAAAATGCAAAATGTTTTTTGAACGGGACCAATCGGAAGACATATCCTACAAGATGCAAAAAGTTTCATTCCGATTGGTCCATCCGCCTCGGAGTAATCGGTGAACATAAACTGCACGTACATGAAATAGCACGTTTTTTTGCAATAAAAAGCGTTCGGAATGAAAAAATGCAAAATGTTTTTTGAACGGGACCAATCGGAAGACATATCCTACAAGATGCAAAAGGTTTCGTTCCGATTGGTCCATCCGCCTCGGAGTAATCGGTGAACAAAGCCAGAAAAAAAAAAAAAATATACTCATCGAATTGAGTATCCTCCTCCTTTTCGAAGTCGGATAATAAGACGAAAATCAAGAATAACGTAATAGCGTTTACGGCTTTGTTTTCCAGTTATTAACGTTTAAAAATTAGAGTAAAAAGAGCCAGAAACCTGCAATTCGCTCAGCACCGACGACCGAACGTCAGCTGAGCAGGGGTCGGTACAGTCATAACCAAGAATCGTTCAATAGTAGATACTTACCTCGTGCTATTCTGTTTCTCGGTACTCCACCATTCGGCTTCGATTCTTGGTTATGACTGTACCGACCGCTGCTCAGCTGACGTTCAGTCGTCGGTGCTGATCGAATTACAGGTTTCTGGCGCTTTTTACTCGAATTTTTAAACGTTAATAACTGGAAAACAAAGCCGTAAACGCTATTTCGTTATTCTTGATTTTCGTCTCATTTTGATCCCTAGAATCACCCCTTAAAATATTGCCCACCTGTTGTCGAACACCCTGTATATGTATTATACATTTAACAACAGTATCATTTTTACTATATCTACATTAGGCATAATGTAATATACATTTAATAACAATGTCATTATTACTATATCTATATCTGCTCTGATGGAGCAAGGGACGCACCGCTCCCGGAGCATGTCTCAGGCTCCGGGGCATATAAGGCGTTCCGGGTTGCCCTGGACAAAGCGAAAGGACAGACGAAATGACTTCCGTCTTCCAGGGTAACTTAAACCGGAGCAGGGTCGCTGATGATTTGCTGATGCAGCTCGTCTACGAGCACCGTGCAAGCGTAGCGATTATCAGCTAACCCTACCGGACTAGAGCAGGCTGGCACGTAGACAGTTCCGGCTCCGCGGCGATTTGGGTCGTTGACACCATTATTAGGATCGCCAATCATGGAGCTGGATGCTGCTACGTGTGGGTGACGGCGGAGCAAGCCACCTTCGTGAGCTGCTACTTCTCCCCCAACGACGGCATTCAGACGTTCAGGGAAGAGCTCGAAGCCCTTGAGGACGATTTGCGCGATATCTACGGCGGACTTGTGGCCGCCGGAGACTTCAACGCGCGGGCTATTGAGTGGGGCATGCCGCAGCCCAAAACCAGAGGTAAACTGGTGTTGGAGATGGCTGCCCGACTGTGCCTTGTCGTTCTCAACGTCGGTACAACACCAACATACCGGCGGCCGGGCTTCGGGTATTCGATCCCTGATATCACGCTGGTATCAGAGGACCTGGTCCGCAAAGCCGTTGGTTGGAGGGTGATGGATGACTTCACCGGTAGTGATTATCAGTACATCACCTTCCAGCTCATCGACGCGACGCGAAAGCAGCCAGCTGCTAGCGCGCGTCGACCATCTGGCTGGAACGCAGCCAAGATGGACGGTGAAAAATTCGTCGCAATCTTGCTCGACGGCGCTCGGCACATCCCACCACTGCCCGAGGACGCCAATGATGTTGGCGCAGTGGACGCTCTAGTGGATGCTACCATAGGGCTCATCCACCGCGCATGCGATGCGTCCATGCCTCGCAAGAGGCCTTGGAAAGGCAGGACGCAGGCGTACTGATGGAATGACCGGATCGCCGAGCTCCGGAGGCTTTGCCATTGATTGCGCAGGTTGGCGCAACGCGCCACTGGCCGACCTGAGGCGGCGGAAAAAGCTGCGGCTTACAAAGCCGCCAAGAAGGCCTTGGGTAAAGCCATCCGGACGAGCAAGGAATGCAGCTGGAAGCAGCTCTGCGACGAAGTGGACCAGGATCCTTGGGGGAGAGGTTACAAGCTCGTGATAGGAAAGCTTCGCCCACCCATCCAGGTCATGGACCAGAGGAAGGCGCGAAACGTCGTGGATGCTCTGTTTCCGACCCATCCGGTCACTATCGGGATCCGACGGGCTGGTGGGGAGGAGGAGAATATCCCGCTGTTCAGCGCCGAAGAGCTCATGCTCGCGGAACGCAGCATGAAGTCCGGTAAGGCGCCAGGCCCCGACGGCATACCGGCAGAGGCAATTAAGGCAGCTACGCGCAACTGCCCTGGCCTCTTGCTCGGTATGTATAACGGGTGCCTGAGAGCAGGGTCTTCCCAGCCCGGTAGAAGCTGGCACGCCTTGCCTTGATTCCCAAGGGCAAAGGCGACCCCGATTCTCCATCATTTTATCGCCCCCCGTGTATATTAGACACGCCGGGGAAGATGATGGAACGCTTGCTCAAGCCGCGATTGGCGACCGCTATTGAGCAAGCCAGGGGCCTCTCCCACCGGCAGCACAGTTTCAGCAAAGGGCACGATCGAGACGATCGCCGAGGTGATCAGGGCAGTACGCCAGGCCGAAACCGCCTGTCATCAGGCTAGGCCTATAGTACTCCTCGTGACCCTCGACGTGAGGAACGCGTTTAATTCGGCTAGGTGGAGCGACATGCTTCACGCGCTCGAGCGGTCCTTGAGGGTACCTCCGTATCTCTTGGCAATGATGAGAGATTACCCGAAGGATCACAGGCTGTCGTATGCGACAGCACAGGGCACCAGGGTGAAGGAAGTCACCGCTGGAGCGGCACAGGGGTCGGTGCTGGGACCTGACCTCTGGAACGTCATATACGACAGCCTGCTCCGCCTGGACATGCCCGATAACGCGTTCCTCGTCGCATTTGCCGACGACGTTGTCGCCGTCATTACCTCACGGAGTTCCGAGTTGGCCAAACTAACGCTTAACCAAGTTATGCGCAGGGTCAACGGGTGGATGGAAGATCACGGTCTCCAGTTGGCTGCTGCCAAGACGGAGATCGTGATTCTCACAAAGGAAAGAATCCCCACCTCCATCACGATGATGGTCGGGACTTAACCTGTACAGACCCGCAGTTCCGCGAAGGACCTGGGGGTGATGCTGGACAACCGGCTCACCGTCTGGGAACATATTCGCAGGGTCTGCGACAAAGCCGTGCAGAGTATGGCAGCGCTAAGTCGCCTCATGGCGAACGTGGAAGGCCCGAAGCCGTGCAAGAGAAGACTCCTGTTGACGTCCGTCCAGGCAGTCCAGCTCTATGGGGCAGAAATCTGGGCAGACGCTCTTAGGGTGAAAAAATACCGGACTCGGATGTCTGCCGTCCAGCGCCGCGGGACACTGCGCGTAGCGTGTTTGTACCGCATAGTGTCCGAGGACGCAGCGCTAGTTGTTGCCGGCACGATCCCGATTGATCTGCTCGCCCAAGAGCGAAAGGAGATATATCTCCAGAGCTCTGAGCTTGAGCTAGTGGACGCGAGCGAATCATCGGGCGCTGGCAACAGCGTTGGGACGCCAGTCCCAAAGGACCGTGGGCCCGGCTCGTTATCCAGGACCTGGGCCAGTGATCGTCGCGTTGCCAGGGCAAGGTGACCTTTTACCTGACGCAATTCCAGACAGGACACTGGTACTTCCGTAAGTACCTGTTCAGGATGCGGAAAGTAGGGTCACCTCACTGCTTGCTTTGTAGCGCCGCAGAGGATGATGCGCTCCACACCTTCTTCGTCTGCGATTATTTTGCTGACGAGCGGAGAGGTGAGGAGCGCGCCATCGCCGACAGCATCACCCCAGAGAACATCGTCGGATAAGGATACATATGTTAAGTACATGATAATAATTTTGTTATCGTAATGTCTGCATGTCTCAATGCCAGCCTTTGTTAGACAGACATGACGCGAAATGCAACGAAAATAAGATCTGACTATGATCAATAAATGCGTATCTCACAGAAATAGCCGTCCGTATGCCTATACATGTATATCTCGTGCGGCTGTATCCCGGCGGATTCGAGCGTTTTGCGTATTATATGAAAATTTACAAAACTGTAAGAGGCAAATCTATCATATTATATATCAATGAATTCAGAAAAAAATGTCGATTCTTTTTGTCATAATGTAAATTTTTGTATCCCTTAAAATAATGTAACAATAAATGTTTTTGTTATAAACAAAGCACTTTTTACAAAATCTGTAATCACCTTTTAATTTTACCTCAGGAAACCATGAATCTTTTCCTTAAGAAGTTTTCTTACATCTGTGATAGTTTTCGAGATACCATTTTTCTGCTGAAACTTCAAGGGGTGATTTTATCCCCTTAACTTGCGATTGGGCCGCTATAAAAAAATACGTGTCTCTTATTTTCACCAGCTTAATATATCCACTGAGTTTCATTGAAATCGGAGGCGGACAGTTCGGTATGGTTCCTTGTCAGTGTATATATACTTTTTCTTCTTTTGTTTATTATATATATTGTGACCCTTTCGGTGGTTCACTTTATACTGGGGGGGGGGGGGGGCTTTACGCGATACATATTTGTTGGGCGCCAGCCACTTATCGTGGCGATCAAAATCCCCCCAAAAATGAGAAAGGGGTATTTGGGCGTTTACAATAGACGTGTCTCGGGCACTTGCGTCCGTACAGCTTCGCGGGGGAGTACGCGGGGAGGAGTATTGGGGGAAGGGAGGTTGCAGGGTTGGGATGGGTTCGCACGGGGTTCGCTACGTTACGCGTAGATTTGCAAAAAGAGAACGGGGATCGAACAGAAGGGGGTCGTTCCCAAAACTCAAACAATAATGCAATTAATATACTCAAAGTGCTCACTGAACGCCTCGCCTTCCACACACAACTCACAACTCAGCTCGCTTTACAAAATCGCTCTCTGAATACTGTCGATACTCTCAACACTCTTTATACTCTTTACGCGTTAGCGCAAGGCTCAATGCCGGCTCGTCGTTGCCGCTGCGACGACGAGACCGTCGCGGGGTGTTTTGGGGAGGGGATGGGACTCGGATGGGGGGGCCTCTTCCGGCCGCGGGATGGATCGATTATCGATCTTCGATATACCGGTGATCGGGGTCGATGGGGCTGACGGACATCCTGCGGTGACGGGTGGGCCGAGGTCTTCGGGCTCGGCGACAGGTGGCTTCGGGTGGACGTTTGCGTCAGCTTTTGGGTTGCTTCATCGTAGTTTCTGGAAATTCCACGTTGCTCCGTGTTTGCTGGAGGGGTGGGTCTGTCGCCGGCCTCGAAGCTCCTCTTGAGGGTGGTCGTCGGGGGGTCAGTCCATCGCCTCTATCGGCCCGACACCGGTGGGCAGGGGAAAAGGTGTGAGGTGAGGGAAGTGTTAGAGGTTAGCGTTAGTTGGGAGTATGGGTGGGGTAAGCGCAGCGATTGTAACGGGGGGGCACGGGTGTCACCTCGTTACAATATTTATTATATATTTCTTTCGTTTTCCTTTTTTTCCTTTTATTTATTAATACTTATTTAATTAATTATACCTATGCTTATTTTCTAATTTGTTTTAAAAAAGGTATTAACGTCCGCTAAGAATTGTATTCTTTTACCACTCTGTCGAACAGAAAACTTGAATGACCTGAATTATAATGACTCGACGGATTCTACCTGTTACAGTGACTCGACCAATCCCACCACGGTCACCAAATTTTTTCTATACTATACATGTAACGTCCCGGAATTATTACGAATACGCTACTGCACCGACGCGTAGGGAGAGCGGTTCCCTATGAGAAGGCGACTCGTATATTTTTATAATAAAGAAGGGATTAGAGGTTCGGGTGGCACGCGGTGAAGGAGTAAAATCCAACGTTAATTCCTTTCTCAGAAGTATGTGAATTTATTCAAAAAAATGTGTTTGTTTATAATATAAAAAAAAGGGTAAGTAATATAAAAAATATTGTATTAAATAATATAATGAATTAATGTAATTAAGTAATCAATGTACAGAAGTTGCGCCCTGTTTTTGAAATACAAGAAGAAAATAATTATATTAGTTGAGTACAGTGAGTACGCCCTGGATAAGAAAATAGAAAGAAAATAACAATCGCGTTTATGCTAAAAAATGAAATACAATGAAAGAAAATTAGATTATTAGTTACAAAATAATTCGTTCTAAAATAAAATACAAAGAAAAATAAATTAATTAGTGAACGCGGCTCTAGATACGATTATCAAAACTCTAAATCTATAATTTTAATTTTATAATATAATGTAATTTGAATAAATTGATCGATTGTCGGAAAATTGGTGAGGATCCGTTCTGACACTGTAGGAGCAAGCTCGTTCGGCCGTAGTACGATTTCTTGGGCAACTGAGCCGTCACTGATAGGCCGCTTCCATGGAGCTTCTGCTTTCGCTCGCTCGTTAAGCTTGGTTACGAACCTGACACGTATGAGAACCGCTGCGAACCGGTAGTCGAGCGCTCCGGGTCCGACGCGGAACGTTTGCCGCTTTGCCAACACAAGAATCTATACTACTGAATTTCTAAGTAATAATCGTACCATAGACCCGTGTCGGACTACGATCAGAATCGAACTGAAATAGCTCTGCGCGGCACGCTCGTATTTATACCAGAAAACTGCTGATGTAGCAGTTTTTTCTACATGTACTTTTGATACCGGAAGTGTTTGGACTTTGACCTGCGTGTACGTGGCTCCGCGCGTAACGCTATCTCTGTCTACGCATAGTTGCTATCTCTTTCTATTCTGCGCTCTGTTGCTATCTCTTTCTAAGCGCTGTTGCTATCTCTATCTATTCCGCGCGCTGTGTCGATCTTTTATCGACGCGGTAGTTTTATTGACGCGACAATTATCGATCTATATTTTTTTTAATTTTATGTTAAGTATAAATATTAATAAATACAAGATTCTTTTTAGTTACTAAATACGAAGATAATTATTATTATGGTAAATCACAAAAGATACAAAAATAAATAAATGAATTGTTACAAAATTTGATTATAAAAAAACGAAAAAATAAATAAATGTTTTAATAAATACTAATAATAAAATTCTTTTTATTTATTCCTCTTCTTGCGGGATGTTACACATACATACATTCTAATTTCTTTTCGATGTATTTCATACAATTCGGACGTTTTGTTAACTAAACCAATTTTGTCTGTTGTAACTATTTTTCTTGAAATTATACACTTGTTACCTATATTCAGTTTCTAATAATTTACGTTCAATTCCTTTTCATTTCCTTTGCTAACACGCCTACCTTCTTGTACGGATTCACACGAGGGGCCCGTGTGGGATCAGAGCATCGACGAACTCAATTAATCTAGAATCATACTTTAAATTCATCGATTCTCTTTAAATCGTTCTAATCGTAAGTGACCTAAAAGAGAACATACAGTTCTCAACCGCGTATTAACCTTCAAAATTAATAGTATCAGTTAACTAATTAATTTTACCTTTTTATTTTGTACGTCACGCGCCGTATCTCGTTGCCGACGTAACAATATACATTTAATAACAATACCATTACACTATATCTACATTAGATATGTAATATACATTTAATAACAATGTCATTATTACTATATCTACATCAGATATGTAATATACATTTAATAACAATGTCATTATTACTAAATCTACATGAAATATAAAGTAATATACATTTAATAACAATATAATTGTTACTATATCTACATTAGGTATGTAATATACATTTAATAACAATGTCATTATTACTATATCTTGTAACGACCCAGAATGAGTACGTCACTGCACCGACTTGTAGGGAGAGCGGTTCCCTTAGAAGGCGACTCGTATTCTGTGTTTTAGGGATTATAGGTTCGTGTGGTTTGCGGTTAAGGAGTGAAATCCAAACACTAATGTGCTAGAAACTAATGGAAAATTGTTTATTCAAAAATAGAAAGGTAAGTGAATATTGAAATATAATACAAAATCGCTAGTATCACAATAAGTGCGGCTAGAAATAGGAATACAGTAAGAAATTATAATTAGTTCGCCCTAGATTGGGAATACAATTAGAAATATGTAATTAGTAATTAATATATGTAAGTAGAAATTAATAATTGTAATTAATCGATAGCGCTAACGCGAATGCGGCGTGGTCTTCTTATACAGTCAACACTCTGTTTGTTTTCAACAATAATTATGGAAATTAAACTCCAGAGGTTTGTGCTAGACCATTGGAATCAAGTTAACCCTTCCTACAGGTCGCAATCGGTTTCTGGTTATACCAGAGCCGTGTTAGACGCAGGCCGTTCAAGGAGCTCCGCTCCTCGCTAGCTCTTTACACTTGAGTGTTGGCTTAGCGTAACACCTGTGTAACACGTTGCGCACCGCGAATAGGAGGTCCACTGATCCGTAGTCCTGCACGCCACCAGTGGAATAGTAGGAATTAGCTGTAGCTCGCGCTCTATCGCTGCCTAGACAGTTCAGCGCAAGCTCTTCTCTACTGATCAGAGTGTTGTCTGTTTCAGACCGAGGTCTGAGAAGATCTGCCCTGAAACTGTGCGGAACGCCTCTATTTATACTCAGATTTTGCTGAGTCGGCACCTTTTTTTCCGCATAGAGTTCTTGGGGTAGCTGGGTTTTTCCCGTCACGTGGTGGTCCAGCATCCCCACTCTAGAATACTACCCCACCGTATGGTTACTGGGGTTGCGCTCGCGCGTGCGCGGTCGGACGTCGATAATTTATCGGTAAACTGTTTTACCGTCTGACTTATCGACTAAACTTTTATCGATGTATTTAACAAACTCGGTTATCGACGAAATGAAAATGTTTATTACAAAAATTTATACATTAAATATTAACAATAAAAATAAAATAAAATACTTTGTATGGAATATAAAAATTAGTTATAATAAAGAAATGAAATCAAAAAGATATTGCGTTTGTTATCGGGTCGTTACAATCTACATGAGATATAGTGTAATATACATTTATTAAGAATATAATTATTGTCATATCCACCTTAGATATGTAATATACATTTAATAACAATGTCATTATTACTATATCTACATGAGATATCATGTAATATACATTTATGAAGAATATAATTATTGTCATATCCACATTAGATATGTAATATACATTTAATAGTGTGACGTTGCGCTGCGCGAGAGGCGAGCGCGCAACGTAAAAGTTAATAAGATAGATGATAATTGTTAATTTATTAATTAGTGCCATGAGAAAGGTCTCGCTGCCACCAGTCCTGATCGTGTATGACGCGTTAACGTCCTCTACGATCAGAACAATTTAAAAGACGGAAATTTCAGATAGAATTTATTTCCGTTGGGTTCATCAGTGTTCTGAGTCCCGTACGGGTCCCTCCTTAAAACGTTGTGTTGGCGTGCGTGGATTTGAAATGTAGAAGATATGAGAAGGGTAATTGAAAGAAATGTTAATGCTGTTTAGTGTGCAAGAAAATAATATAATTCAAAAACTATTGAAAGTAATATAAAACTGAAAATGACTATTGAATTTAATACTGTTAATTTCTGGTAATACTGACATTTACTATCAAAAGAATTCAATTTAAAGCAATACTGGTTTACAAGGGTAAAGATGCTTAACCTATTTTATAAAAGTGATTTGAACAGAAAGGTATTTTTTCCTTTGATTTACAGTTGGACTTTCCAATATAATTATAACGGATTTTAGTTAATATTTTAGCGTTAGACGACTTGCTCGATCAAATATATTACAAAGATGGAAAAATTAGCGCATATCCGGCCGCAAGGTTACGACCTGAATGGAGAGGCTCTCACAACCCCCGAAAAGGCTTTACAGGTCGCTCCTGATAGAATATCGTGGTCGAACAATCGTCACACACACAAAGTCGCGATGAATCAAAATTTGGATTTTTAATATAGCATATTAATTATAATTCGGTACCTGAACGTGAAAATCGAGACGATCTAAAATGGAGAGACTCTCATAACCCGAAGGCTTAATAGATCGCCCGTTTTGCCTTGTTGAAAATGATTGTAATGCCGTGCTCGACGAATTAGTAATTAACAGGCTTACCGTGAAATTGTAGAATATAGTATACAATAATAAATCGTTTTGAAATTGCTGTGAAATCGCTGAATAATCGCTGTTGAATCTGGAACACCAAGAGAGATGATGAGGCTGATGTCGCACTAACACTTGTCGCGCACCCGATTGCCATTTTATTGCGAATAAGAGATTACATGAGACGATAGACAAGACGATTACGAGTTTTCGGAAAAATAGAATTATTAAACGAATGCAATGAAAAGCGAATGAATTTAATACGGAAAAATACGCGATCAAACGGATTAAAAAACAGAAAGAGAAAAAAATAGGATTTTAATAGTATGAAAAGGCTTCACGTGCGCGTCACTGAGTCTTTGCAAAGTATTCCGAATTTCACCCTCGCGAGACTCTGCCTAATACGTAGGACTTGCCGCGCAGCTAAATTACGCGAAGTACTATTACAACTCTATCTCTAGACGCACGGGCTCCCGTCACGACTTACTCGATTGTTCGACGAAGAGTGATCAGAATCGATCGCGATCCTGGCCGGAAGTGCTCGTCGCGAGGACGATGTCCTGCCTGGAGACATTCCAACAAATCATAGCGCGTGACGACAGGGTCGCGCGCGTCGCTATTGGCTGAAGACGCGTGCTAGCTAAATTTGCGACGACAGCCGCGGATCGGCGTCGCGCATCGCGGGCCCCCACCACGGCGGCATCCCCACTCCCGTGCGATTAGACTATAAGTAGGACCGATCGATGCGATGATCGATGAGTTGCCTCGGGGCTTCGGCCCCGAGGGGACCTCCCAGGAGGTCCGGACCGGAGCACCAGAGCTCTCGACGCCATGCGACGCGAAGAGATCTCTGGCCAACGGGCCGTAGCATTGCACTACGCTACGACTTGGCAGCTCCCGTAGGTCCATCGGCCGTAGGCGCCTAGTCTCATCAGTTCCGTGGTTGACCCGGAGTGACCAAGCTAGTGCTCGTTCATAATCTCTGCTGGTGCTCCCGCGGGGATTCCGAACGCTAGTCTACACGGCACCGTATTCTGCCTTTGGCAGCCGATTCCGTCCAGCTTCGCGGCGGTACCCAGGCTGGCCAGGATTGGTCGTCGTCTCGTTCGCTGCTCGGTTCTACCTCGGCGTACGAGAAAACGAGCCGCGTGAGGCAAACGGGCAACAACTCCACCGCAGCGCGATTGAATAAAAGACCGGCGACCCAATCGGGTCAATCCTTTCCCGACTTTCTCGGCACTCGATAGTGCCTCGTCGCTTTCGCTGACTTGTTCGCGTTCGCGCTCCGCTTGCGCCCGCGCTCCGCGTACACCAGCGTGCGTCCGTTTAGTTGGTAAGAGCGTTAGGTATAAGTTCCGCGTGATTTCTGTAACGGACCGGGTTCCGACCGTAGTACATAAGAACTGTACATTAGTTTTAAGACAAATGGCTCCACGCGTCTAACCACCAGACGATATTTTGATTGTAGTATCCGAGGCCGGAGAACACCGCCCGACTTCCAGCGCGGCGAGGCTAGGACCGCCGCCCTGTACCAGTAGTCTACCAGTAGCTTTCTTAGTTATGAATAAAGATATATATTTTTCTACCTAAATCTGCCTCGTTATTTACCGACCTGTTCCCTTGCGAACCCTGGCACGGGAAAACCGACCGCGGTGCGCATCGCCGTGCGCACCGAACCGACCGACCCCGTTACAAATTCCTCTAGGTCATATTCGTTCTCTCTCCTGGTGTTCCATCTCTGTCTAACGGCTTTTCGGTGTTTCTGCGCCGTAGAATTTCTGGAATATTCTATTCTCGCTTATAATTCCAACATCAAATATAAAACGATGCGATTATCAACTAATAGTTAAATCAGACATAATGTTTAAATCAGAATTGCTGAACAATAAAAATGCAAATAATTATGAACATGAATTATATCCGTTATTCTATTATGTATATAAATAATTGATCGGCGATCACGAGATTCCCTGATTAACAATTGGCGTTTTCATAATTATTCGTTCGTAAGTAATGGACTCGCAACACGAATTTCGCTGGTACGCACGTTGTAAAACATTCGGTGTTTGAATGCAATCATCAATTATTCAATATATTCATCATCTTTGATTATTAAGTCGAATATTCGTTATTACATTAGCAACGTTGTTAGTTCGAGAACGTTCTTGCTATTCGAAAATTACCGTTGGGTCTTGGTTTCAGGCAAATTCTCGGAATTCGATACAAAGACTTTTATCGCCCCTAAACAGTCTTCGAACGCTTGCTAACGCTTACTTGCGAGGGTTCTCATTCCTCATTCTATCTTTCAACCAAATATTCAAATTGATAGTTCATTTCGCGTTTCCATTCCAGCACTCATTTCATGCATACGATCGGATTTGGGACCGACTGGCGCCCACGCGTGAAAAAGAGGAGGATATCGATTGAAATCTAAGAGTTAATTTGATCTTTACGCTTTTGTGCAGTTAACCTGAGGAGACCCCTACAATGCGAAGCACTGGTTAACTGCGCAGCGAACGCTGTTTATAATACCTCTCCTCGGTCGAACCCGAGTTTTTGTCTATTTTGAAATCTGTTACTACGCAGTTGAGCACGACGATAGTTTCAAGGAGGGGTAATAACTAAAGAAAAGAATTGAGAAATGTGAGAGAATAAAGAATAGAAAAGACAAAATAGAATAATTATAAGCTCAAACTCTTCCCTGTGCATTTCCCACATGAACAAGTCTCTTACAACCCGAAGACTTGATGGGAAACCACAGAGTCGAGGAGAAAATTGAAAAAGGCGAAGCAGTAATTCGCTCTCCCCACGTCCCTTACATGAGGAGACTCCTATAACCCGAAGGCTTGATAAGGGAACGTGAGGCGGACAAATTTGTAAAATTTTCCCAGACGTGACAATAGCAATGTCATTATTACTATATCTGCATGAGGTATAATGTATGTCAGAAGATCACGATCGATCAGAGGTTCTCGGGTAATTGCCGTGTCTTTTGACACAGTCCTCTTGCCAGAGGGTCGTCGGACCCTCCCCACTCCGTGGCGAGATCCTTTATTTCGAAAACTTATCTCTCTGCACGCGCCATGCAGCACCATGATTTTGGGTCATTGGCCACATGCGCGTTTCTTGGAAGCTCGGCGATCGAACTCTCTATCGCCGTTCCATATACAAAACATCCGCGACTCTTAGAATTCGTCGCGCCTCAAGTATCAACTACCGCCGGCCCAAGTCCGATGACAGACATGTGGCTCGGGGTATGGATATCCCACAGAACCCTGAGAAGTCAGTTAGAGTCCTTGAAAAGCAGGTCAAAGCCCCAAATGCATTGAGTCTGCCACGTGTCGACCCTTGCATGCGTGCTGACGCTAACATGTAATATATACTTAATCAGAATATCATTATTGGTATATCTGAATTTGATATGTTATATACATTTAATAACAATGTCATTATTAGTGTATCTACATGAGATATAATGTAATATACATTTAATAACAATGTCATTATTACCATATCTACATGAGATATAATGTAATATACATTTAATAGCAATGTCATTATTCCTATTTCTACATGAGATATCATGTAACATACATTTAATAACAATCTCATTATTACTATATCTACATGAGATATATTGTAATATACATTTAATAACAATGTCATTATTACTATATCTACATGAGATATAATGTAATATACATTTAATAACAATATCATTATGGCTATATCTACATTACATATGTATTATACATTGTGAGCCGTTTTATGTGGGTGCACTCCATATTAACACGTTAAGCGCCACGCGTATTTGTAAGACAATCCCGTTCAGGCCACGCGTGCCGCTTCTACGCGCTGGTATTGAAGTACCGGTGTTTCCGATCGCAGTAGAAGATAGTTTACGTTTGGAACGTGATACCTATAGGCATTGATTCAACACGTTACGCGCCAAGTCTGTTTTGTTTTCCTTTTGTAACATTTTGTAATACTTGTAAAGGAAAACCATTTTTATGTTTGCAATGTTACAATGAATCCCATTAATCCTGTCATGATACCAAATTAAGTAAATTTTAAATAAATTTTCTGTAATTCCGTAAAATAGTGTAAAATTTTATAGTTCTCATGTTACACGCTGTCAGCCACCGATGGGTGACGCGGCCCTAAACAGAAAATCTAGTGTCAGCCACCGATGGCTGACGCGGCCTGAACGGAAAGTCTAGTGTCAGCCACCGATGGCTGACGTGGCGCTTAACGTGTTAATTGTTTCTTTACTATGGCAAATATAATCGCAATTAATACTCCGTTGGGCGCCAGCCACTCGCTGTGTCGAATAAGGGAAAGAAAACTGGGGTTTAGAGGGGTGGGTTACGCGACGTATCCTGGTTCAGCCGTAACAATTACTACGTGGGGGAGTATACAAGGAGGACTGTCGTAGGAGGGGAATCTCAAAGGTCGGGGGGGTTCACTGGAAGTTCTCTACGTTACATGGTGCGGAATGAATTCAGTAGGGAACTGTAAGAGTAGGAAAAGGGTTACCACGAACGCGTGGACACCGGACGCGGAAGGCGTAATACGCGAACGCGAAGGCACCGTTATCGGAACTCAAAATTACAGTGTTTAATAACCGGAAGGGCTCACCAAGCCGTACTCCAATGCACTCCTCACACACACTCACGCGCTATACTCGATAACTCGACAATCTCTTGGGCGTCAAATCTCAATACTCAAAATTTGCTCTGGATAAAATCTCAAAAATCGCTCTCTATGCTCTTTAATTGCCTAAGGCTAATTGCTGGTTCGTCGTCGCCGCAGCGGTGACGAGCCCGTCGCAGAGGATTTTTGGGACGGGGATAGGGTTAGATTGGGATCTCTTCCAGGACTAGGAATGATCTATTATCGATCTGCCGGAAATCGGGATTGATGGGACGGACGGAGACTCGGCGGTGATGGCTGCGGGCTGTGACCTTCGGGCTCGGCGACAGATGGCTCCATTTGGCTGTTTTCTGCCGTTGTTGGGCTGGTGGACCTCTGTGGCGTGTCCTGGGTTGCCCCCTTTCTGGGGAAGGGTGCTGGTACTGTCGCCAGCCTCGAAGCTCCTTTCTGCGTTGGCAACTTGTTGAGGTCTCCTGCGTGGCCTCCATCGGCCCGTTACCGGCGGGTGGGAGAAGAGATTAGGTGAGGGAAGGGTTATTTGTGAGTTACGATGTTGGAGCGGGACGTGAGGGAAGCGCAGCGATTATAACGTGACAGCACGTTACAATACCCGCCCGACTTGACCGGAAACGGTGGTACATAATGTTTCGGCGGGTTTTTAATCGCGGTCTCGCATTCGTCCATACTGCGCGCTCTCATTCTGGGGGGTCGCGGGCCTGAGCGACCCTCCTGTTGCCGTTCGGGAAACGAAATTTTTGGTGTTTACCGTTGAATCTGAAATGAAATAGAATTAGTGTCTGGCCAAAACAAAAAAAAGGGAGGGGGGGGGGGGGTGAATGACCCGCGGGAATGGTCGAATTATAGTGAATTCCCGGGGGCCTTTCCTCTCCGGCACGCTCCCATTAACCAACAGGTCCGTTTAAGGAGGGGTTTAATTACGTGCACGGGTGGGAAAAGTACTTTCAAAAATTTTCTTACCTTTGATTTCGATGGTTGTTGTACCAAAAAAAATTTTTATAAGGATTGGGGGGAAGGATTTGAATGAGTTACATTCTGTTAGGTTGTTTGGGAGGAGAGGTTGTCATCATCACGTGCGTCAGTAGGTCTGTCCTGGTAGGGTGGTCAGTCGTCCAAGCAAAATATATAAAAAAGGAATTGTCACAGTCTTTTAGGGGAGTCGTGGGAAGGTGTGCTTACTGGGGCGGACGGGTATGGGGAGGAAAAGGAAAAGAAAAGGAATGAAAGGGGTTAAGGAAAAGAGAAAAAGAGAAAGGGAGAGAGGGGTAAAGAAGAAAAGGAAGAAGGAAAAAATAATTTTTAACAAAAAAAAAATCCGACTTCGAAATGCACTAAAAAGTGTAAAATAATTTCTATTTCATTTATACCAATTTTCCACAGCTATTAATAAAATTTACTTAATCCTTAAATAGGATACTAAATGCATTTCAACCTTTTCGGAGGCGGCGCAAAATTAAAAACTTTTCTTCTACTACGAAGATTCTGGTTCAGGCGTTGGCAACCTGTGACAAATAACCCATTTGATAATTTCAAGTAAACAATATTCAACGGGAATCAACATTCGCATTGCGGATTAACTATACTGCAGTTCACGAGAGACCATACTTAATTCGCGCAGCTTACTAGGTCTAGGGACATTTTTAATAACGTGTGTGATTCCCCTCTACAGCTTGCCTCTTACTTTACGATCATATAATTTTTTTCTTTGAAAAATAATAGTAATTTCATTGTATCGTGTATCTTTACCATGTCGTCATCGCTTATCAGTTATCGTACGTCATATATTTCTGTCCACCATTTATATGATCGGAAAGTACGAAGCAAGCTGTAGAGGGGAATCACAAACGTTATTAAATATCTCCCTACACCTAGTAAACTGCGCAAGTTAAGCATGGTTTCTCGTGAAATGCAGTATACATGTACATCAGAAGTGCTACCAACTACTGATCAATCGTTACGATTACGAATGTTTTCTGCCGTATCTATAACTTTTCGAATTTGTTTTCTTACGACTTATTAATTACCAAGTTTGCCATACCGTAATCAAATCGTTATTGGCAGGATCGTATATTCGGGTATTTTTAATTTTGCGCCGCCTCCGAAAAGGTTGAAATGTATTTAGTATCCTATTTAACGATTAAGTAGATTTTATTAATAGCTGTTGAATACTGGTATAAATGAAATAGAAATTATTTTACACTTTTTAGTGCATTTCGAAGTCGGATTTTTTTTTTGTTAAAAATTATTTTATTTCACACTTTTTAGCGGAACGAGCAGTATTTGTAGGATGCCGTAAGGTGGTTTACAGTTTGTATTGGATAATTACAACAACAATAGTTATTAACAATAACGAATACCATAAATGTTTGCAAGTGGGATCATCGTAGAAATATCTCCTATTAGATGTGAAAGGTATTACGGGCAATGTGTTCAATGTGGGCATTTTGTAAAATGACCAGACATTGTGTAGATTCGCTGTTAACTTGCACACTTCAATTCATGTCTGGATCGAAAAAAGCCTCGCAAACCTCGCAATAACTGAATTTTTGTTCGCATTAAATGCGATCTGGTATCATTTTAAAATTCGCACTAAACCGAATATCGCACTATGTGAACTAGCATTAATCGAGACCTACCTGTATACTGGTTTTTGGTCGAAGCGATATGTGTATAGAAACACTAGAGACAAGCGATTGCATTCTGATCCATACACCACCAGAGTAGGCGGTAGAATACACGTAGGCATACGTAGAATTCAATGTAGTAGTAACCATAGTTTTTCACGAATATCCCGGAAACTAAAGCTTTCAGTTGATTATGCATAATAAAAAAGTTCTTCAGCATCATGCCCCCGACAACATATTAAAGGGTCATTGAAATCAACCTATGTTGAGATTAGAAACTTCCTGTTTTTTGCAATAATAATCTTTGGCAGCGAAAAAATGCAAAATATTTTTTTACGGGACCAATAAGGAGTTATACTCTGCAAGATGCACAAAGTTTCGCTACGATTGGTCCATCCGTCTCAGAATAATCGGTGAACATACACCGCACGTACATGAAATAGTACGTTTTTTGCAATAAAAACCGTTCGAAATAAAAAAATATAGAATGTTTTTTAACGGCACCAATTGGGAGACATACTTTAGAAGATGCAAAAGGTTTCATTCCGATTGGTCCATCCATCTCGGAGTAATCGGTGAACAAAACTAGGAAAAAAAAAATATACTGATCGAATTGAGTATCCTCCTCCTTTTCGAAGTCAGATAAAAACATTTCAAACTTGAAGGGTGGGCGGCAAACAAGGCCTTGTCGCCAAAAATCATCTTAAAGGTTTTATTCTCTAATCAGGTATAAGCTTTAGTAAAAATTTCATCCAAATCGGGGGTAACTCTTTTTCGGAAGTCTATCCAAAACTTTACACAGGATGTTACATAGAAATCCGGATTATACTAAGGCTACGTTTGCTTTGGGCGCTCACGCGTTGAAAGCGCTTATAAGTATCACTCACAACGTTCGCTTTGGCGCTATAAGCGCTCACGGATTGAGTAATGACATCATGGTAACGTCATAACTTATGCTCACGAATGCTTATTACATTCAGGTAGGGCGGCAAAAGCGTAAGTAAGCGTAAGCGTTAACAGTTCGTTGTAAGCAATTTACAACCATAAAAATGGCGTCCAATACAGTAGTGATGCTGCAAGATTCGGAAACGAATAAAGTATACACAATAAGTGTAACCGCAGAAGAAGCGGAACTAATTAAAACTGGCAAGTTTATTATTTTATTTGTATTATTAATTTAATTATTTGAGGCTATCAGCGCAATAATGGGTTAACCAACATTTTTGTATTGCGCAGTATTGCGCAACGTAAATCAACAAAATGCTGAATGTAAAAACCTGCTTTTATGTGTGAATGTTCTTGGAAAGTTGCTTAGCCCACTGTCGAATTGTTAGTTAGGTCATTTATGACAATATGCATGATTACAGTTTGCAAATAAAAATTTTGTTATAAATTGTTCTCCTTTTTAACCGACTTCGAAAAGGAGGAGGTTACTCAATTCGATCAGTATGTTTTTTTTTTTTTTTTTTTTTTGTGTGTGTGTTCACCGATTACTCCGAGATGAGTGTACCAATCGGAACGAAACCTTTTACATCTTGTAGGGTATGTCTTCCGGTTGGTCCCATTGAAAAAAAATTTTTCATTTTTTCATTGTTATTGTAAAATACAGGAAGTTTTTAATGTCAAAATTGGACGATTTCAATGAACTTTTAATATGTTGTCGGGGAAATGATTCTGAACAACTTTTTCATTATGCATAATTAACGGAAAGCTTTAGTTTCCGAGATATTCGTAAAAAACTATTGTTACTACTACATTGAATTCTACGTATGCCTACGTGTCTTTACCGGTGTATGAGTCAGCATGCAGTCGCCGATTCTCTACTGTTTCTTGTATACATGTATGCTTTCCAAGGCATGAACCGATTGCGATGAAACTTTTCACATTTCCGCGATATCTCACTTGCAAAAATTTATGCAATTTGTTATTGTTAATAACTATTGTTATAACTTGTATGGAACTTGTTATCACTAAAAACTATCGTTGTTGCAATTAACCAATAAGAACGGTAAACCACCTTACGGCATCCTACAAATACTGCTCGTTCCACTAAAAAGTGTGAAATAAAATAATTTTTAACAAAAAATACAACCGACTTCGAAATGCACTAAAAAGTATGAAATAATTTCTACTTCATTTATACAAATACCCAACAGCTATTAATAAAACCTATTTACTCGTTAAATAGTATACTAAATACATTGCAACCTTTTCGGAGGCGGCGCAAAATTAAAAATACCCGAATATACGATGCTGTCAATAATGATTTGATAGGTTATCGACGCTTGAATCTTTCTAGTATAAGGAAAGTTTTTAATTTTGCGCCGCCTCCGAAAAGGTTGAAATGTATTTAGTATACTATTTAACGAGTAAATAGGTTTTATTAATAGCTGTTGGGTATTTGTATAAATGAAGTAGAAATTATTTCATACTTTTTAGTGCATTTCGAAGTCGGTTGTATTTTTTGTTAAAAATTATTTTATCTACTTTAATAATTAATCTAAACCTTCTCTCTGTTTGAATTTCTTTCAATCTCTTTTTCATTCTCAGATGCTGGTTTTGCAGCTGTGAAACTGCATGAAACGATGGATATGTGTTACGTAAATGAAAATGAAATGTCTGATGAAAATGAAAATGAAATGTCTTCGGGTAAGCTTACTAATACTATGCTTATCTCACTTTTTATTTTTAATAAAGTAACATACTGTATTACACAGTGTATTATTACACGGTGTGTGTTTCTGAACGTAGCAGAGAACAGAGGAATTTTACAAGAAATAGATGAAAATATCACACAAGATGTTGGAGGTATATTTTTAATACTTGATTATTGATATGATTGATTTTTAAAAAATTGATTTTATAATGAAATTTCTTTTTATAGCTTTTAAATGGCCACATTCCGCAATCCTTTTATTAATTGAGGAATATCGTCTACGGCAACATGATTTTACAAGTGGAAAAATGTCACATAAGAAAATATGCCTTGCAATAGCAGAAAATATGACAAAACACGGATACATTTTAACTGGTCCTCAATGTTTGTCAAAGCTTAGTAGTTTGAAACGTACAGACAAAGGCGTCTGTGAAGTTAGCACCTCATTTTCAAAAAACAAAACTTTTAGCAATAGTTCTATTTGCACCCGCAATAGTTCTACAGTTCCTGATAGGTTTCAGAAATAGTTCCGTCGAAATACCTAAAAAAATAGTATTTTAAAAATATAAGGTGCCAACTTCGCGTAAAATCAAAAACAAAAAAGTTCCGGTCATTTTAATGGAAATTTGAGGTTCCAGTTTCGAGATTGGATATTGTTTTTTTAATATTTCGCGGTCGGAACTATTGCTGAAACCTATCAGGAACTGTAGAACTATTTGAAAACTATAAAATAAGAGCATGGCCATATCTTTCTGTAATAAGTTGTTTCTAAGTTAATTTATGTTTTTATGTTAAAAACATGTTTAAGCATTTCATTCTATGATCTTTTTCTAGCTAATGGATGACTTACTTGGATCAAAACCAATTATGACATCTGTTGCTACTGTATCCTCAACTGGTAAAAGAGCTATATCACATTGCAATACATAAAACTCTGAAAACTCCTGAGATATATGCGAAAGTGTACAACATAGTAAGCTTTTGTACTTAATTATAAGTTTAATTATAAAACTGATGAGTATAATTTGTAATTTTTATTTAGAGAAAACACGGCAAACATATTTTGTGGAGCAAATACTTACAGAATTAAAGGAAAGCAGGAAAACAATAGAGGCAAATGAAGAAAGAATACACAATGAAAATAAGGAAATTCGTGAAAAACTTTTAATGACATTTGAAAAAATGATTGACATTTTAAATAAATAATAATCATGTGCTGTGAAATGTATTATATAAATGTAATGTATAAGTCTACTTAGAATATGTTGGATAGAATAAAATTTGAAAAAGATACTTTAGTGCTATAAGCTTGCGCATGGCGGCGCTGCGGTCTGCCATCTGGCCCTTTACTTTTTACGTTTCACGCTTTATTCCGTTTTGTCCTGTTCGTTGATAAAGGTTGTAATCCATCTGAATCCATTATTACATTAATCGTAGTAGAAACGCAATTCCGTATAATTAAAGTGTCCATTACAAGTAAAACCGTGTGTGGTTTATTTACCTGCCATTATAACAAGTAAAAACATAAAAACAACTTTAACAGAATATAAATATTAATCTTCAAATAAAAAGTAATTATATACTTCGCATTAACAAATTATTAGAAATAATGTCTCGTTTGAGATGAGCTGTATTCCCATCTCTTCTTTTGTTTGCGAATCGTAAATTACAATTACTTTCCACCATATCTAATTCTGTTAGCAGAAACTCATCATGTTTTAGCAAACAAATATTGTGTAAAATACAACATGCAAGAATCAAATCTGGTATTAAGTTAACACGTTCCATATCAAGAACAGTGAGTAGACTTCTAAATCTTCCTTTCAGTAACCCAAATGCCCTCTCAACTGTAATTCGAGCAGATGCATGACAAAAATTAAAATTTTTTTGTTATTCTAATTGTTCTGTGACGAACACACGGGACCCTGTTTCCTAAATTTATATTATCTCTACTTTTTGTAGAATTGCATTTAGTACTTGTGACGGGTTACCGCCAGGGGTTTGCCGGCTCAGCCGGTAAGTCCGGAGTTCAGGCGAACGAATGAATAAAAGTCGGTGGTTTAGTGGGTAAAATAAAAATTATATTTCCTTAAACATAATTACAAACTAACTTAAGACTACGGTCCTGGGGTCCTATCAATTTAACGTGCTTATGGCTACGGTCGCGAGACGGTTCGGCGCGGTACTTATAACTACGGTTCTCCTTAGGTCTACGGTTACTTATATTTACGGTTACAGCGCGGTACTTACAACTACGGTGATATTGTCGGCGGTCGCGACACGGCTACGGCGCGGCACGATCGCTGTCGCGAGACGGGATGTTGGCCGTCGGTTCGCTTACGTTTCGGAGCGGCAGAGGTAGCGGGATGTGCTGGGTAGGTCGTTCGATGCCTTCATGGATGGACGGCCGTAGACATAACCCGTCCTGTACCCAGGCAGTAAGAAGACCGTGATCCGGTGGACGCCGTAGAGACGTATACGCCCAGTCCGGCGATCGGGAAGCCGCCGAGAGAGAACTCTCGGCCGTGGCCAAGGAGACAGCGGACTGTATCGGAGGACGGCCGTAGACACAACCCGTCCTGCCGAACGCTACTGGAGGAGTGTTCGGATTCCAAAAATGAAGTTGATCGTATCTCGTTGTCGCTTGCCTTAGAGACTCGCTTCGGAGGATAGATCTGCCGGCTGTCGTGTCGCGGCCCGGTATATCAATACTCGCGAGGCCGTTCGCCTCGCGAGTTCGCGGTGCGCGCGGTCGCCACCTGTCGGCGGCTTCGGTACTAGCGCGCCGGCGGGGCCCGCGGTTTCGCGGCCTCGTGCTCCTCACATACTATTTAACAATAGCCTTGCCGTCGAGTGGCTGGCGGGTTTGTCCTCGGAGGGGCATCTGGGGTGCAGACCGCTGGCACGTTTATGGTATGCAAGCCTGCAGGGTCAGTTGAGTAAATCCTTTGATTTATTTGCAATAGATCTCCGTTTTCAGCGACCTTGCAAGTACCATAAACGTGAATTTCCGAGGGGCCTTGTGACCGAACCTGATGGCCATCATCTGGGTCAATTTCCGGGACCCAGGCTTAGCGGGGGCTCCACTCATTGGTGGAAACATTCACCAATCAGGGAATGAGGCCGACTCCCACGATTTGGAAAAGTCAAGAAATTCTTGAACGAGTCGGTCTCGTTAGTCTGTATCAGAATTCACGAGGAGAACGTCTTATTCCTCAAGGGAAACATTATCTTCCCGCGCAAATTCAGAGTATCGAAATATTATATCAATTCATCTGTTCAACCTTTCAAAACAACAGTCAGTTTTTCTATATAATTAAATCATCTGTTTTCTTGTCTACATTTTTTGAACTTTCAATCAAAACACACCCTCAATCATTCCTATCACCTTAAAGGGTCGTAGGGACGTACGTGATTCAAGTTATTGGTGTGACATCGAACAGAGACTTACGACCTCTGTTGACCCGGCTCTCAACGCATCCTATGGTCGTAGCTTGTGGCGTACTTCACGTAAAAGCACTAATAAATGACCATTATCACGAAATGGAACCATTAAATGATTGTGGATTGTATAAGCTGCATCGCCAAATTATATGATTGTCATTTGGAAATTTTTTGGATCTTCTAAAGCGAAATACTCTTTGATCATGGAAAGAACCAACGTGACCAGCAAGACAATGAGTAAATTGCAGTTCATGATCACAAATAGCCTTTGTTAAGAATGCGTGATTTCCCTATAATGTGTAATTCCCGCTAGGGACATGTTTTGCTAAGAGGGCGAAACAATCTATTTCAGTTTTTTTGTTTCAAGTTTCGTCAACAAAAGAACTACGCACTTACTCGTTTCGTTTCCTTATCTTTATCATGAGGCATAGTCATACAATAGGACATTTTGTTAAGCCTTTATATATTATTATAAACAATACTATGGTTATCTTTCCTTTTTTAAATAAACAAATATTATTATAAACATACTTTAAAGTGCTTCTTGTTTCTTTTGGCAACTCTAAGATATAGAAAACGCAATAGCCTTTAAAAAAATAAGTAAAAAAGTATATAATTAATTACATATGTATACATGTGTTAGGATTAAATAAACTGTTTAATACTTTGTGGTCTAACAAGGGTTATATATATTTTTAATTCTATTACAAATATAATAGTAAATAGCACGTGGTGCTTTCTCTAGCAGCGTCTTTCTTCTGTCTAACGAACGTGTCTCGTCCACCACGTCGCGTCGTCTCTCCCCACGCGACACTCCCCATAGTAAGGAGAGGTGGTACCCCTTATGTCTGTTTCACAGCTACAGTATCAATGTACCTTAATATCCAACAACATGTATATATTTTTTCCATCTATATACTAATTCAAAGATACCTGCAAATGTATAGAACGATGTCCTTTTCTATTTATATAACATTCGGGATTGTTGTATGGTGCTCTAATATTAATGTGTGTCCCATCAATTGCACCTATGACATTAGGAAAAGCACTACACGCAGTAAATTCCTTAATAACTTCCTCTACTCTCTCTCCTTCCGGCCATCTAATAAAAAGAGGACTCAGACTTGTAAGAGCTTTTGTAACTCTTCTTACAGCTTTTAATGCAGTTGCTTTCCCAACATTAAATTTTTCACAAATAGATCTGTCGAATAAGATTTTGTACATATTGCAATGTTTTATCATCATATAAAGAAAGTACTTTGACGTACCGATATGAATCTGGTGTAGCCATTTTCCATATAGCAATCAAGAACTGTTTTTCAGGCGATATTGTTTTATGACCTGTTTTGCCGGACCTCGTTAACGAAGATTTTATAATATTTAAAACATAATAAAAAGTTGAACTACTCATTTAAAAAAAATATTTGTTTTGGAAATTATAAAGTATAACATAATAAACATAATAATAAATAAAATAGAATCTAGAAATTATATAAACATAGAGAAAGCTATACCAAACATAGTTTGCTCTAATATATTTGTATGACTTAATAAAATCTATTTTCTTTAATCAAATTAATTTTAAATTGATTTCTTTAAAATTTGAGAACAAAAAAGATACTTAAATATTTTCTTTTATAAAGAAAATATTACTATATATACCTAAAATGCTCTTTAAATTGTTGGTTATTGTAATTCTGAATAATTTTTTCTGCAAAATTTTGTAATCGTTTTGTATTGGTTTCGGTTTAGGGCGAGCCAGAAATAGGCACATTTCTTCTAACTTTTCCTTTGTTAAGTTTCGATATATTTCATTCTCAAGCATACCCAATAACATTAATGCTTGTGCAAATATTTCAGCGATTAATTTCTTCTTCTCGTCCATTTTTGCTTACAATAGCCAAAATGAACGATTCTAACTTTTTTCATGTGAGCGCTCAGAAATCAAAGGAAACATTGAAAATAGCGCTCATAAACCAAAGGAAACGGTTGAAAATAGAGCTCATAAGCGCGAGCGCCCTCAGCGCGTGAGTGCCCAAAGCGAACGCAGCCTAATACTTTTGTTCGGCACTGTAGTTCGGTTCCGTGCGTTTCGCTTTCATCGAATCTTTACTGCATTGATGATGTCGATAATATTCTCCAGGAATCATATAATAAATATATAAAATTTAATAAATTGTCGTTAGATTCGAATTTGGTATAACGCACATTCGATCACCTTGAGGAGTTATGCCGACGGCCGTTATTGCGAAATAGAAAAGAATATCCTCAACAGAGTAACGGTCGCGGTGTCAGGTGTGTAACGACCCAATAACACGGTGCAACACGATTTTTGATCTGTAATATCCATTACGTGATTCTTATAGGCTTTTGTTCACTGATTATGAATCTGCAAACCGTTTTGCTCCTATACGTACAGTTTTTGAGAAACAGGCATTTTTGTGAAAACGTGTAGTTGTGGGAAAAAATGCAGTATTACATGAAAACTAAAAACGCGAGGAAGTTCAGGTTTATATCAAAAGATAGAGGAGACTTTCCTCTATACGTCTGTATGAACAATTATATTTTTTGATGATTTTTAATATTTGTAAGTGCTTGTCAAAGTTTGAAAAAGAGGTGCCGTCGGTAGTTTGTACGCGCTATGTTTGTATTTTTATGAAAAATCTTTTATCTAGCAGGAATTTACTATACAGGATTGCATTCTATGAACATTTCTGATGAAGAAACCGTTCACAGAAAGCATCGGTATGGTTTGGTGTTGGAATAAATAAAGAAAATATCCATCGACAACGTGAATACGACGCGTTGCCGCCAGGCGACCATTGTATCCCTACCTCGCCGCGCCAGTGCCGTAACTACGCGCAACGGACACTTGTACCACTTTAACATATATGGCTTACTATGAGTCTGTATAATCTTTGAATTTGTTATCTTCTTGCATTAATTATCATGACTAAACTTACCTATTGTATAGAAGTTTAAAAATGTTTCCGCTTTGCTGCACGTTTATACGTTGTATCCTTATTTTCGTTCATTAGTGTCCAACAATAGTCTGCAAGCATTGCACACAAGTTTTTTCCTTGATAACGCTTTTCTATTCTTGCAATATCTTGATGAAATCGTTCACCATGCTCATCACTCACATCTCTGAGGTTTGCAGGAAAAAAGTCTAAATGCGAATGCAAAAAATGCATTTTTGGAAATTAATATTGTGTTCTTAACACGTGCACGGACAGTAAGAGTTTTAATGAGCTACAAAAATAGACAGATGATTTCTTAGTAAACTAACTGTGATACCCAAAGTTTGATTAAAAAAAAATAACGCTATATAGAATTAAATGTTATAAATTTGATTATAATAGTTTATGAAAATTATCAATTTCAATGTTATAGCATTCATGTAATTTTAGATCACAATTAAATCAAATTTTACTATTAAAAAGCAAATAGTTATTAAAGGATACCATAGGTATACGGATTACGCGCAGTTACGGCACTGGCGCGGCGAGGTAGGGATACAATGGTCGCCTGGCGGCAACGCGTCGTATTCACGTTGTCGATGGATATTTTCTTTATTTATTCCAACACCAAACCATACCGATGCTTTCTGTGAACGGTTTCTTCATCAGAAATGTTCATAGAATGCAATCCTGTATAGTAAATTCCTGCTAGATAAAAGATTTCTCATAAAAATACAAACATAGCGCGTACAAACTACCGACGGCACCTCTTTTTCAAACTTTGACAAGCACTTACAAATATTAAAAATCATCAAAAAATATAATTGTTCATACAGACGTATAGAGGAAAGTCTCCTCTATCTTTTGATATAAACCTGAACTTCCTCGCATTTTTAGTTTTCATGTAATACTGCATTTTTTCCCACAACTACACGTTTTTACAAAAATGCCTGTTTCTCAAAAACTGTACGTATAGGAGCAAAACGGTTTGCAGATTCGTAATCAGTGAACAAAAGCCTATAAGAATCACGTAATGGATATTGCAGATCACAAAAAAGTTCAAATTTGTTGGACTGTGTAATCAAACACAATATCTTTTTTATCTCATTTCTTTATTGTAACTAATTTTTATATTTCATACAAAGTATTTTATTTAATTTTTATTGTTAATATTTAGTGTATAAACTTTTGTAATAAATATTTCCATTTTCGTCAATAACTGAGTTTGTTAAATTCGTCGATAAAAGTTTAGTCGATAAGTCAGACGGTAAAACAGTTAATCGATAAATTATCGACGTCTGACCGCGCATGCGCCAGCGCAACCCCAATAAACATACGGTGGGGTGAAATTCTAGAGTGGGGATGCTGGACCATCACGTGATGGGAAAAACCCAGCTACCCCAAGAAACTCTATGCGGAAAAAAAGTGCCGACTCAGCAAAATCTGAGTATAAATAGAGGCGTTCCACACGGTTTCAACGCAGATCTTCTCTGACCACGGTCAGGAACAGACAATACTCTGAACAGTAGAGAAAAGCTTGCGCTGAACTGTTTAGGCAGCAATAGAGCGCGAGTTGCAGCTAATTTCTACTCTTCCACTGGTGGCGTGCGGTACTACGGATCAGTGGACCTCCTATCCACGGTACGCAACGTGTTACACAGATGTTACGCTAAGCCAACACTCAAGTGTAAAGAGCTAGCGAGGAGCCGAGCTCCTTGAGACGGCCTGCGTCTAACACAGCTCTGGTATTACCAGAAACCGATTGCGACCTATAGGAAAGGTTAACTTGAATCCAATAGTTTTGCACAAACCTCTGGAATTTAGTTTCCATAGTCATTAATGAAAATTAAGCAGAGTATTGATTGTAATAGAAGACTAAGCCACGTTTGCGTCAGCGCTATTATCATTAATTGTTATAATTAATTACTAATTACTAGTTTCTCTTACTAATTACTAATCATATATTTGTTACTGTATTCCCAATCTAGGGCGAACAAATTATAATTTATTATTGTATTCCTAATTCTAGCCGCACTTATTGTAATACTAGCGATTTTGTTTTATATTATATTTTAATTTAATATTCACTTACCTCTTATTCTTGAATAAACAAATTTCCATTAGTTTCTAGCACATTGGTGTTTGGATTTCACCCCTTAACCGCAAACCACACGAACCTATAATCCCTAAAACACTGATTACGAGTCGCCTTCTAAGGGAACCGCTCTCCCTACAAGTCGGTGCAGTGACGTACTCACTCTGGGTCGTTACAGGTGTCAGTTACGCACCGAATAAACACGTCAATAAATGTACAATATATGAAAGTCTATTAGGGAATTCTGTTTTTCCCCTATACGCCACGCGGTTGGAGAGCGGCGGAGGCGTCACCGCTTTTTGTCTTCTACGCTACGCATTAACCAGCAACGGAGACAACATGCCGCGTGCTGTATCTTTGTGTGTTTTCTTTAAACGTATTATTAAAGCCTTTTTGCATCACTAGTTTGGGTATCGTTTTGGAACTCCCTTTGATACTCCTGCTCCACAAAATCTGTGTGCAAAAATTGTAAAGACATCGAGCCAATGGCTCGAGTTCGAGGTAAGGAATGTAAACACTGGGGCCGTTTTTGCCGTACTTAGAACTGCTTGGAATAATCCAAAGTTGTAACGGACATTTCAATCGGGATTATCCCGTCAGATATAATGTTAATAAATGTATTAACATATGTTGATATTTTCAATAAGAAGCAGAACTGAATTAGATTTCTTGGGCACAGATGATTGCTAAACATGGTTCAGGAATTGAGATTTATTCTAGATAAAGATAAATCAAAGTAAATAACATAAAGGAGGAGCAACAGTAAGGAAAAGATTGTTCAATATTTATTAACATAGTAAATGGTAGGTTAAAAACCGAGCTTTTCAAGTTTTTCCACTTAGCAGCTCCCTACATTAACTAGGAATACGAATTGAAACATTTGCAGATAATAAATCAGAAAGAAAATTTATAAATGATAATTTAGATTATTTAATCCTCATTACATTTTTCCTTAATTCAATGCTAATAAGAAGCTTGTATGAAAAGATGTTGGATACCCCAACTCTCAGGCCAACTTTCTCCTGAAAGTTGGGTGTACGTGACGGGTGGAAAACTACCCGATTAGTCACGTCCCTTAAGGGCCTAGCTTTTCCGAGACTCTTGGGCCAGGACCTCTCCCAAACACACTCGATTGCCGGCCTTCCTAGAGGACACTTCGTAGCCAGAACTTCTGTACACGTTATTTGAAATATATATACGTTTGAACTCATCGAGTACTATTTTATTCGCGGGGTCACAACAAAAAGTGGCGCAGTCGGTAGGACCGTCAAACAGTGCAAGGACAAAAAAACTTTTAATAAGTGTTCTTCGAAGATTTAAATAATTGTAGACAATTACATTCTGAAGATATCACTAGTTTTTATCAAAGATTAATTAAACTCTCTTCTAGAGCGCTAGGTGCGATTCAACAATATTCTAATGATCCGTCTGAAATCCCTGGAAAAAGAAAAGCCGTGGAGGAAGCAACTTTAAACAGATTCGTTTACGATTCTTTACCACAAATTTCACAAATGTTACGCTGGAAGGACTTTGATAATATAAACTCGGCTTTTACCGCCGCTATTTCCGAGGAACGTGCTTTAAATATGCATCGTTATAAAACCAGACAATCTTGTAATATCTGCGGGAAAACTAACCATGATGCATCAGTATGTAAATTTAATCAATCAACGTTCGAGCGTAATAAAAATATTAGTACAGTCCAAGCTCCAAGTCGAAATCAAAATCCTAATCGATATCCGAACCAACACCAAAATCAACGTTCTCCAAATTCGAATCATTACCAGAATCAACGTTTTCAATATCCATCTCATAATGAAATGCCTCGACACCAATTTCAACCTCAGCAAAACGATCAAAATCCGCCCGGTCAAGTTAAAACTTGTAATTATTGTAAAAAACCGGGTCATATAATATCTGAATGTAGGAAAAGAGCGTATAACCATAGCCGACGGGAACAATCGAACACTCAGCCGAATACTTCTCGTGAAACAGATAACCACGCGGTTCATTTAAACTTGCAGGGTCCTTCCGTGACGAACACCGCACTGGAGGAACAGATAGCTCAATTACAGGTGTTCGAGAATTAAATATATCCATTCCGAAAACCACATTAGATTTTATTCAAGTACCATCTCCGAATTCCAAAGACCTTAATGGTACTTTCAAACTCCTTGTAGATACCGGGGCTAACGTATCCCTCATTAAGGCTTGCAAATTAACTCCAGAAACTAAATTTAATTCTCGAGACAAATTAATTCTACACGGTTTAAGCGCGAATAATCCTGTGGAGACCGTGGGTAGTTGCCAGATCCCAATAAAAATTTGTGATCACTCCGTTTCTGCAAAATTCTATATTTTGAATCAGGCTACAAACGTCCCTTTCGACGGCTTGATCGGAAAGGATATTTTGGAAATGGAATCTGCAACAATTGATTACGCCACGCGCACAATCACGTTTAAATCAGTCTCAGTCGCAATCCCGTTAGTTTCTCAAGATCAGAAACAAACAGGGGTAAATTTGACAAGTATTAGAGGTCGAACAGAAACATTAGTGGAAATTGAAATAAAAAATCCGGAAATTAAAGAAGGTATTATACCGCAGATTAGTTTACAAAAGGGAGTTTATTTATCTAAAGCCATTACTAAAGTAAATGAAAATAATAAAGCTTATGCTACCATTCGTAATACGCGAATCACTGATCAAAGAGTAGAATCAATTTCCGTAAATCTAGAACCACTTCCAAAGGAATCTACAATACTATCTTTAAGTTCTCAAACCCCATCACCGGGTCGAACAAAATTATTATTAGAGAAACTTAGATTAGATCATTTGAATGATGAGGAGCGTCAATCAGTAATAGAAATATGTAATCAATTTCAACATTTATTCCATCTTCCGGGTGATGATTTGGGAGCTACAGATACTGTTGAACATAAAATCGAACTCACTAATCCAACTCCTATATACACGAAGTCATACCGGTATCCTGAAATCCATAAACCCGAAGTCCATAAGCAAATAGAAAAAATGTTAAGCCAAGGTATCATTCAACCGTCCATTTCCCCTTGGTCATCTCCTTTATGGATCGTCCCTAAGAAAACGGACGCATCTGGCGAAAGAAAGTGGAGAGTTGTAGTTGACTACAGAAAGCTGAATAGTGTCACGGTGGGTGACGCATACCCACTTCCTAATATAGCTGAAATTTTAGACCAGTTGGGACATTCAAGGTACTTCACAACTCTTGATTTAAAATCCTCTTTTCACCAAATTCGCATGAGACCGGAAGACAGGCAGAAGACCGCTTTTACGACCCCCCGAGGTCATTACGAGTTTACTAGAATGCCGTTCGGGCTTAAGAACGCGCCTGTAACCCTTCAACGGTTCATGGACTGTATATTGTCAGGTTTGCAGGGTCTTCAATGTTTCGTGTACCTGGACGATATAGTGGTCTATGCTTCCTCTATCCAGGAACATTATAATAAATTAAAGGCAATATTTGAACGTCTCGTAGAAAATAATTTACAATTAGAACCCGATAAATGCGAATTTATGCGTCACGAAGTAGCATACCTAGGACATACTATATCAGACAAAGGGGTACAACCCAATCCAGATAAGGTCGCCGCAATTGCTAATTATCCAGTACTTAAGAATCAAAAAGATATTAAAATTTTCTTGGGACTTGTCGGATACTACCGCAAGTTTATAAAAGTCTTCGCAAAATTAGCCAAACCCTTAACACTCTTATTAAAAAAGGACATGTTATTTGAATGGACCACAGAACAGCAGGAATCTTTCGACAAATTTAAACAAATATTAACCACTCAACCACTTCTTCAATATCCGGATTTCAAACGCGAATTTATTCTTACGACCGATGCCTCAAGTTACGCGATAGGTTCTGTTTTAAGTCAGGGCCCCATTGGTAGAGATTTGCCTATAGCTTATGCCTCAAGAACACTCAATAGAAGCGAACAAAATTACAGCACGACTGAAAAAGAACTACTTGCTATTGTCTGGAGTGTCAACCATTTTAGGCCCTATCTATACGGCAGGCGGTTCACTATTGTCACTGATCATAAACCCCTGACGTGGTTATTTAATTGCAAGGATCCAGGTAGCCGTCTAATACGTTGGCGATTAAAACTAGAGGAATATAATTATACAATAGTTTATAAAGAGGGAAAACTAAATTCTAACGCTGATGCCTTGTCACGACCCCCAATTATAAATATAATCCAAGGCAATGATACATTCGAAAACTTTATCCAATATCATTACAAAACTCTCCATATTCCGAAGGTCGCGTCAATTCCGTGTCATGATTTTACCTATTTTCCAAACGCAATATTTTATTCTAAAGATTTAGACGAAACCAATTCATATTCTGAAGCTGTGCGAACTAAATACGACATGTCAAATATTAAAGAACCTGATGAGCTATATTCCTTTATCAAATTGGATAAAAATTCACAAACGACCTACCTTTGTATAGCCAAACCTTTCCATTTCGATAAATTAGATTATAAAGAAATATTCTACTCTTTACGAAATTTAAAAATTAACCTTGTAGAAAACAATTACTCGGGTAATATATATATTCATGACGCAACTATTCAAAATAAGAACATAAAAAGATAAATGTTTTGTGAGATAGTACATTACGTTTTCAAAGACACAACTATTAAACCTATTATATTACAACGGAACAGAATTAATCCTAAAAATCCAGATGAAATTTTAAAGATCTTACAGGACAATCATGACTCAAAACTAGCAGGACATTCGGGATTTGTACGCACGTATAAAAGAATCAAAGAATTTTATCTATGGAAGTCAATGAAGAACGATATAAAGAAATATATAAAGAAATGTCCGTCGTGTCAGAAAAATAAAACAAACTTCAAACCCTCGAAAGCCCCTATGGTGATTACAAGTACCTCAGATAAGCCCTTCGAAAGACTCGCGATAGATATAGTTGGACCGTTACCACAAACAATAAACAATAATCGATTTATTTTAACGATGCAGGACGACTTGACGAAATATTCGTACGCTGCTCCCATACCAAATCACGAAGCCCAAACAGTGGCTATCGAACTCTCTAAATTTATTACGCTTTTCGGAATTCCTAAAACTATTCTCTCAGATCAAGGAACTGATTTCACTTCTCACCTAATTAAGGACTTGATGAAATTATTTAATACCAAACATATCCTATCCTCACCCTACCACCCACAAACAAATGGTGCACTAGAGAGGTCACACTTAACATTAAAGGATTATTTAAAACACTATATTAATAACAAACAGACTGATTGGGACGAATTTATTATATTTGCAATGTTTTCCTACAATACTCATATCCATAAATCGACCGGCTACTCACCCTTCGAAACTCTCTTTGGTCATAAACCATTTTTACCTAGCAGCATAACCCAAGAACCGACTCTACATTATTCCTACGATGACTACATAATTAATCTAAAACAGAAATTAAATTATACTCAAAAAATAGCTAGAGAAAACGTAATCACATCAAAAACAAAATCTAAAACGTATTATGACAATAAACTTAAACAATTCGACTATAAAGTAGATGATTTAGTTTATGTACAAAATAAACAAGTAGCCGCGGGATTAAACAAAAAACTAGCATCCAATTATTTAGGTCCTTACAAAGTAGTCAAAATTAATCGTGTAACGACCCAGAGTGAGTACGTCACTGCACCGACTTGTAGGGAGAGCGGTTCCCTTAGAAGGCGACTCGTAATCTGTGTTAAAGGGATTATAGGTTCGTGTGGTTTGCGGCTAAGGAGTGAAATCCAAACACTAATGTGCTAGAAACTGAATGAAAATATGTTTATTCAAAAATAGAAAGGTAAGTGAATATTAAAATATAATACAAAATCGCTAGTATCACAATAAGTGCGGCTAGAATTAGGAATACAATAAGAGATTATAATACATTCGCCCTAGATTGGGAATACAATTGAAAAATATGTAATTAGTAATTAATATATGTAAGTAAAAATTAATAATTGTAATTAGCGCTAATGCGAATGCGGCGTGGTCTTCTTATACAGTCAACACTCTGTTTGTTTTCAACAATAATTATGGAAACTAAACTCCAGAGGTTTGTGCTAGACTATTGGAATCAAGTTAACCCTTCCTATAGGTCGCAATCGGTTTCTGGTTATACCAGAGCCGTGTTAGACGCAGGCCGTTCAAGGAGCTCCGCTCCTCGCTAGCTCTTTACACTTGAGTGTTGGCTTAGCGTAACACCTGTATAACACGTTGCGCACCGCGAATAGGAGGTCCACTGATCCGTAGTCCTGCACGCCACCAGTGGAATAGTAGGAATTAGCTGTAGCTCGCGCTCTATCGCTGCCTAGACAGTTCAGCGCAAGCTCTTCTCTACTGATCAGAGTGTTGTCTGTTTCAGACCGAGGTCTGAGAAGATCTGCTATGAAACTGTGCGGAACGCCTCTATTTATACTCAGATTTTGCTGAGTCGGCACTTTTTTTCCGCATAGAGTTCTTGGGGTAGCTGGGTTTTTCCCGTCACGTGGTGGTCCAGCATCCCCACCCTAGAATACTACCCCACCGTATGGTTACTGGGGTTGCGCTCGCGCGTGCGCGGTCGGACGTCGATAATTTATCGGTAAACTGTTTTACCGTCCGACTTATCGACTAAACTTTTATCGATGTATTTAACAGACTCGGTTATCGATGAAATGAAAATGTTTATTACAAAAATTTATACATTAAATATTAACAATAAAAATAAAATAAAATACTCTGTATAAAAAATTGGTTATAATAAAGAAAAATGAAATTAAAAAGATATTGTGTTAAACTCTTGGGTCGTTACAATCGCAATAATACAATTCAAATTCAAATAATAATAAACTGGTGACTTACCACACTAACATGTTGAAACCCTCTGTTTCAGGCAACAGCTAGGATGTTGAACTACCACAATTGTCCTTATAAAATAATCCTGACACTATTAACGTTACAATTGCCTTATTCTAATCATACTAACCCTAGTAATAAAACCTATTATACAACTTTTCCCCTAAACAATCACGCTGGATTGTACTACAATTCATTAGGCAATGTTAAATTATCAAATTCGAAATATTCTTTACTAATGCATCATGATCTCGACGTTATTGACTATCAATACATTAGGTTAACTCGATTTTATACGGAATCCGCGAAATTGTGTAATGAACACCGGTTTTATAGCACGTCCACATGTCAGAAGTTTCTCCAGATTATATATTCAGATATAGTAGCAATCAAAGTTAAAATCGAAACCATAGACAATATAGTTAATAATAGGAATGTTAAAAATAAAATCACTAAAAGAGGCCTATTTGATAGTGCATCTTATATTCCAAAATGGCTTTTTGGTACTCCAGACGCTAAAGATACTAAAATCTATGACGAAGCAATAGAATCCTTAATTAACGGAAATAAAAAGATGAATTCTTTAATGAGACAACAGATATCTGTTATGACTAGCACTATCCAAAATTTTAATTCTTGCCTTAACGATCTTAAATTGGACGAACAGAAATTTAATAAAAATATTGAATTATTGAATGATTTTACTAACTCTACCGCTAACCTTCTGAATGGAATTTATACTCAGCACTTAATATTAGAACAGTTACACTTATTAACGCAAATGACTACAATATTGAAGGAATACTGCAATTTATTTATTACTTCCGTTACATTGGCACGTCAAAATTTATTACACCCACATATAATAACTCCTCAAGACCTTTATAATGAATTAATTAAAATCGATCTTCCGAACGGACAAAATTGGCCTATTCCATTAACACTTTACAATATACATAAATATAATGATCTCTGCAAAGTAGACATAATTCTTAAAGGAAGAAATCTCATATTTGCCATTGCCATTCCATTGACCGGTGAATTGTTATATAATCTTTATGAATTGGTACCACTTCCTATCTCCCACAATGGTCCTTACACCCATTCTTAAATACAACCAAACTCCATCTACCTCCTTATGAGTACGAACCAGGTATATTACACACAACTACAGAACCTCGAGAAATGCGTGCAGGTCGACGCCACGGAGTACATCTGCAACATCAAACACGTGACGAGGACCATTGCAGAGCCAATATGCGAAACAGTTCTATTTACAACCATCGTCAAAACCATACCAACAGTTTGCAAAATTCGGACCATTCAGGCCAACTTAGAAATATGGCATTACATTTCTAACAACGAATGGATTTTTACAACTGACGAGGTCTTAACACTAACCCTCACATGTTCGAGTACGCACGTTGAAGACATAGAATTGAAATCCACTGGAATCATTCGCCTGCAACCAGAATGTAAAGGGTATACTCAATCAATCATCTTAGAACCGACACAAGAAATCACGACAAATCGCAGCCACAAGATGAACAACCACGATAGTGCAGAGGACCCCTGCTGTACCCAGAATCATAGAAATATAACCATCGATCCACTGAGGCTACCAACTATCAAAATCACTAATCTTGGAAGCGAAGAATTCAAGTATTTACACCATAAATTGGCAAAATTGGATACCTTACTACAGGAATCAGGACAACCATCGATTCCCCAACGCAATCCTTGGTATTCTAATGCTCTGAATGTAACAGCTACAGGCCTATTCATTATATTTGTCATAAATATTCTTCGCTGGAGCGGAGTATTCCGAACACTGGCAAAATACTTCTGCCCCACGTGTCAACCCAGGACCCCGAACGATAACTGTTGGTTACAAATTTTTAACACCAACATCAACACGGCACCAATGGCGAGGATGCAGTTATCCCAAATCGTGGAAGAAGAATCCGAAGGAGGGGAGGGGGATGTCGATCCACATCCACATGCCAGTGATCGTAGCCGAAGCGGTACCCCAATCCGGACGGAACCGCAAGGACGAAGAAGGTCAACATCACGAGCACCTTCGGTTAATATGGACTAACAAATTGTTTGATCGATATCAGTATATAATTAACCATGTTATAATTAGTATAATTTTATATTTTTTGTTAAATTTCCATTACTATAACCGGTTAGGTAACAATAACTATTTGACTACCGAAATCATATATCAAATGTATCACTATAGGATCAATTATTATTACTTATCGATAAAATTATATTCATTGAACTAGCATAGTACCGATCATATATTTCGTGACAGTAATCTTTATTAATAACCGGCGTTATTTTTATCATTATTATTATAATAACTAGCGTCATTTTATCATTAATATTATTAGTATCCAATTAACTATCTAGGTATAAAAGATGACTGGAGTATCATAGTATCGTATATTGCTATATCAAATTCTTATCTATATATTAAGTTATAACACTGTGCATTTCATTATATGTTTAAGAACATAGAGGAACTATAATTAACTGAATTTTAGTAAGTTGTAATGTTGTAGTAATTAATAATTTGCCATATATCTAATTGATTCACATCTGAAGGGGGGAGGTGTTGGATACCCCAACGCTCAGGCCAACTTTCTCCTGAAAGTTGGGTGTACGTGACGGGTGGAAAACTACCCGATTAGTCACGTCCCTTAAGGGCCTAGCTTTTCCGAGACTCTTGGGCCAGGACCTCTCCCAAACACACTCGATTGCCGGAATTCCTAGAGGACACTTCGTAGCCAGAACCTCTGTACACGTTATTTGAAATATATATAGTATACGTTTGAACTCATCGAGTACTATTTTATTCGCGGGGTCACAACAAAGAATTAATGCTTATTTACCGCCATTATTACATAATACATTACAAAATTTCAAACTTTAAAATCTACTGCAATTTTATACATTTTTGGTCCAATTGCTAAAAAATATATCCTCTCCTTTTAATTCTTATATCATTATATGATGATTTAATGATTTTTCATAATTAAAAAATTTTTTAACTTTAAAATCTATAAATCTATAAATTGTGACCCTTTCGCGGGTTCACTCTATAAAGGGGGGGTGTCGCGAAATACAAATATGTTGGGCGCCAGCCACTTATCGTGGCAACCGAAATCAAAAAAAGGGGGAAAGGGGTATTGGGCGTTACAATGGAGGGGATTCAGGCACTTTCGTCCGCACAGCTTCGCGGGGGAGTACGCGAGGAGGAAATAGAGGGGGACGGGAAGGTACAGGGCTAGGATGGGTCCTCACGGGGGTCACTACGTTACGCGTAGTTTTACAATAAACAGGGGTCGAAACGAGAAGGGGTTCGTTGCCAAACTCACACCGTATAATCGCACTAAGTACTGAAATGGGCTTAGCAAACGCCTCACTTTTCACACACACACCCCTTACAACTCTAGTACTCGCTTTCCAAATCGCTTCTCAACTCGCTTTTCTAACTCGCTATTCGCTATTTCAAATTCTCTATTCGCTCGGTCTCGTAGCCTAAGGCGGGATATTTTTGGGGAGGGGATGGGGTTTGGAAGGGGCCTCCTCCGGCACGGGATGGATCGATTATCGATCTTCGATACACCGGTGATCGGGGTCGATGGGGCTGACGGACATCCTGCGGTGACGGGTGGGCTGAGGTCTTCGGGCTCGGCGATAGATGCTCTGGGTGGACGTTTTGCACTCCTTTTGGGTTGCTTTATCATAATTTCTGGAGATTCCACGTTGCTCCGTGTTTGCTGGAGGGGTGGATCTGTCGCCGGCCTCGAAGCTCCTGTTGAGGGTGGCCCTCGTTGTGGGTCAGTCCGTCGCCTCCATCGGCCCGACACCGGTGGGCAGGGGGAAAGGGGTGAGGTGAGGGAAGGGTTAGAGGTTAGCGTTAGGTGGAAGTATGGGTGGGAGAAGCGCAGCGATTGTAACGGGGTGGCACGGGTGTCACCACGTTACAAAATATAACTATAATCTATAACTATAATTTTGCAAATTTTGGATCCAGTTGTCAAAAAAATAAATCCTCTCCTTTTAAACGTTTAAAATCATTAAATTATTAAAATGCGAATCCTTTCAATGTTTCCGTATCTTCAGATGTTTCTAAGACTCTTCTAGAATCTTAAATGTGAGAAATTATCGATCCCGTACAATACTTTGAATTAATTGCAATTTTCGAACTAAATGTATCAACTATGGGAGCCCGCAACAGTTTGATAATCCCCGGGCACCAGAAATCTTAAAAGAAGTGGGCATTTTGGGAGTCCGAATATCGAATTATTTTATTTCTTTATTTAATAATAAACAATATTCGGAATCAGAATCTACAATTAAAACAATTTTTGAGGATTGTTCACAAAGTTGAGCGTGAGTATAGAGACAAAATTTTAGAAAAATGCTGCATTTATAAAATCACACGTTTTCCTGCACTTATGTTCGTTTTTCTCAGTAATCATTCGGCCGATTTAGTTACAATTCTGTGGACTTTTACTACTAAGGGTAACACATATTTTAGGAAAAGATTTTTTTAAAATTCGACTTACAATAAGATTAGCAGCATCTTTTATGTTGAAGGTAAGAGTACAAATAAATCCACACATTTATATGCTTGTATAATTTTTTCTATTACATATTTCAATATTCCCTGTAGCTCAAGTACGCATCTAGTATGATACACTAGAAGCTCTAGTAATTTGATGTTGATGCCTAAAGTAAATTCTGAGAAAAAGGAACTTGAAATTGGTTTATTTTCTATGTATCGTGGAAAATGCTCCCTTCACTTAATTCGCTTCTGCCATCGCCAATCAGTATTAAACGCAGAATGAAAATTTTCATGCAAAGATACAATGTCAAAGGAAATAGAAACTGTATCACTTACCAGAATTCGAAGATGCCCGTGGTCTGCAGGTTGAGGGCTGTAACGTTCTCCAATTTCGATTTGCTTGCAGTTTTCGTTTTCACATAAAGAAACGTCGACCAAAAACAATGATTCTTTAATAAAGCCTTCTTCGCGAAAAACGGGCACCGAATTCGCAACTTCAGAACTTGTCTCGATACCTGAACAAACAGCTACAGAAAAAAACCGACAACCGCAATTAATACAATTTCAAAGTATAATTACAAAAAGTTAGTTAGTAACACTGAATAACTAGCTAGACCTAAGACACGTTTATACACAAATTAACTTAGGTTAATTTTTCTAAACTAAAAAACGCACGAGTGAATATATTATAGCACGTCCGTACCGTTCGACCGTTGTATTCGGAATGATTCTGTAATGGCGATGAACGACGAAGGGCCCGTATATGGTGGAGGGGGTTCAGCACAGCGACGCAACGGTGGTGATGGAAACTTTCGATTTTGAACGACGCGACGCGACGTAAGCGGACTTTGGGGGGGCGATTCGCTCGTTGAACTTGTTGCCATCGTCAAGTCGTGTCTTCGGTTGTGTGCGAGTTTTTGCACGCGCTCGTGCGATTAGCGAAGGGCAAACATGTTTAACGGTCGGTGAACACGCGCTATTGATACTTCTTCTTCTGGCTATAATTTAGATTATTATTTGGACGAATAATCATTTCATTTTATAATAAAATTGAAAATCGATTTAATGTTATAATCGAAGGATTTCAGCATCATGGAAAAGATGTTTTAAAAGAGGATTAGCAGAATATTAATTCGCCCTTTTATCGTCTTCCGGTAAAATGTTTAAGAAATAAGGTGATGTATATCACCATAAAAATATAAAAATTTGCAGTAAATGTGTGCAGTAACTAGTTAATACGTGTATTTACGTAAAGTTTCAGCAAAGATGTCAAACATTGACATAAATTTTTTTAGGATCTGGAATTTTTGTATTTTGAAGTTTTTAAATTCTGGAATTTAGAAAGTTTGAAATCTCGGAATTTTTGAATTCTGAAATTTTGATATTTTGAAATCCTAAAATTTTAAAATGATGAAGGTTCATTTTCGAGGAGAGGCGAGTTCACATTGTTAGGTGGTATCGATTACATATAAAAATGTTATTATATAGAACAATGATCGATCAATTTTTTTATATATTGCCGAATATTAAATATTTTTCCGCTTTGCCGGCTGAGACAAAACTAAAATTATGTAGATAACTACTTATAAAATAAAAGATATTCTTATAAATTCTTTATTGATGAAATTAAAATACAGCTATAATCAGGAATTTTTATTTCATCCTTTAATAACATTTCCTATAATTGAGGTTGAAAGTGTGTTCTTTAGTATCCAAATAAGCGTTGCTGTGTTATAATAGAATTATTTATGAATAAGACTTTGAATGTCATGTCACTTAAATGTTTTTTATATATATATTTTTTTCGACATTTTAAAACCGAAAACAGTATCCTCAACTCATGAGCATACTGTCACGTCCGAAAAATTTTTACAAATTTGTCCACCTTACGTTCCCTTATCAAGCCTATGGGTTATAGAGGTCTCCTCATGTAAGGGGCATGAGGGGGATAAATTACTACTGAAAGCAGATGATTCCCACTGGGTCACTGTGTCGATGCTAAACATTCGAGGAGGGAACAAGTTACGAAGAACAGCTGATCTCCAGACAAGATTATTGAACCCACTCAATCACACGGCCACTATCACCTTTCACAGAATTTTCTTTCAGGTAAATAAACATTTTTATTCACATTTTTATTTCTTGTTCGGTGACTTCAAAGGGTCGAGACGAGTCTCTTTCGGTTACTCCTGGTTACCGCGAACAATAGAGTTAGGATCACGAACCATGATCTATTTCTGAATGTAGAAAAAGACAAAATCCGAAACAGACCTCACAACATTCAAGCTGACAGTGGGAAGGGATGAGGAGGGGCTATGGTCAGAAGTATGGATAGAAACATTGTGTGGGGTGGACTTAGTGATTATAGGAAAAAATATAATGAAAACTATTTCATTTCACTAAAAACAGAGCCATCATTATCGCACGAGTAAGTTTTACACAGTACTTCTTATTTGATTACGGCGTAAAGCTGTGATAGCTTCTAGTGCTTGTAATTGGTAATGCTGTTGCAAAGCGCGCTTGTAGACAATCAGCATGTTTATTGTATTCATTTTGAGTTACGTAATTAAATGTAATATTTGAAAAAGATATTTCTGCTCATTCAAATAAATCTTTAGATTATCCAATGGTCTTTGTAAACTAGTGGGCATTGCAAGTCTTTTAATGCTTCCTCCAATACTGTTACATGGTCCCTTACCATGAGCTGTTACAAAAGATTGCCATTCAGCAGGAACACCGAAATCATTAAAATGATGTGTTAAATTAATAAAACCTTTTCTGTTTTTATATTGATTAGCTACCCCGTCAGAAAAGTATATAATCTTTTTTACGTTTCCAGGATATATATGTTTGAAATATGCTATTAACTGTTTTTGAAAAATATAAACGGCAACTCTATTATGTTCTAAACTTTCAGAAATTATGATAAAATTGTGGCTATGTTCTTTTGTGTATATAACAAAAGGATGAAGAGTGACTTGCTTGTTACCCCAATAGTAATTTTGCACTTCATCCTGTACATCGAAACTATAGTTCTCTGAAAAATCGCCTATGATAACAAATTCCCCGCGATCTATTAATTCTTTTGTCTGTGCTATAAGTACAAACTCTGTGCTCTAGCGATATAATCATGTGTCTGCAAAATTAAAATTTTATCAGCAAGACGGTCCATAAAGTTGTTGCGTGAGCGCGCGATCAAGAGCGTGTATAAGGTCTCCTCGGCGACTCCTCGCTACAGAGGCCCGTCCGGGAGATGTCGCCGCCTCGCGTTCTTTTTCGGGAACGACGATCCTCGTGCGAACGACGCGTACCGCGTAGCCATATTGACTTCGTACACGGTCACGTTAGCATCTCTCTGAGTAAACTTGTATTCTTACGAGCGATTGTAGTAATCTATTGTGTGTATCTTCAGATAATTTGAATGCTTCCGTGGCGCCTCACGACCAGGAAGGTCGGTTTTCCTCGTTCCCACGATCACCTCGCGTGAATCGGTGGAAATTGTGTGCTCGCTATGTCCTGAAGATCCATCACACCCCCATTTGTAAATAAGTGTGAGCTCATCGCTAATCTCTCTATATATAAAGACAAATGTCCTGATTCATCAACACCCAGCTCAAACCCCTGAACCTAGAAACATGTAATTCGGGTAGTGCATTCCTCTCATGACGTAAGCACCCACTAAGAAGGGATTTTTAGAAATTCGACCCTTACGTGTGTAAAAAGAGTTAAAATCTATTTACACGGATTTCTTCAATATCTTTTAGGCCCGATGAGATATCTACTTGGTTTTTGTTTACGAAGGTCACCCATACAATTGATTAAAAACATAATTCAGGCTTTTGTTCCAATCAACCTCTAAAGGCGCAAATCTAGATTCCGGGCTGAAGGTAATTATTTAGATTACAGACGGCACCACCGATTTCGATAATTTAAAAAAAATATATTGTAGAAATCAACATTTTGAACAACTTTTTTCTATACATATAACAGCCGCTCGGCCTTAGTTTTTGAGATATTTCCGAAAAACTGTTGAAACTATCGCATTGAATTCTGCCTATTCATGTGAGATCGTGACAACGTACGCGTTAGTATGGGATCGTCGCTTTTCTACTGTTTCTGCATGCAGCAACACGGCGGCATAACGGATGGGCTTAAAAATCTAATTGAACTAATTTTAATAATTTTGAATCTCAGCGTATGTATTTGGTCGCCTAACGGCGATCAGAATATTACTTTAGCCTAATCCAACCTACTTCAGTGATTAGGTAGATTAGATTAGGTTAAATTAGGCTATATTAGATTCCCGGCTGCCGTCATAGCTACGATATGTTGAAATCATCAATACACAAGGTATATATATTGGTGATCAGTCGTCGTACTGTTGCCTGCAGAAACAGTAGAAAAGCGGCGATCGCATACTAAGGTGTACGTTGTCCAGACTACACCCTGTAATTATTTATTTAGTTTTGAATAAAATAATTTCGCTCAGTATATTGCTTTGCCACTATGTTAACGTCATTTTGCACTACAATATATTGTCCCCAAGACAATGATAAATACAGTTCATAGGAAATATTTTAAGAAAAATATTTTTTATTATCTGATGGGTTACATGTTATTTAAAAATTATGTTAAATTTATTATACCGAACCCGGCGCTGGCACCATCGGGCACGCTCGCGGCTGTGGCCCTGTCCGCGTTTATAATTTGAAAAATATATATAATAAATATTTTATGTAGTAGAGTACATTTATATAATTACATTACATAGATGTTTAAAGTTCGTGTAATACTTACGAATGTTGCACTCACTATCAAACTGAAGTTTACACTTAGAATGTATTGTAAACAGATGAAGAGAATAGATGCGGAGCAGGGGTATGCCGGACGGCGAGAACCGGCCAAAGCGAAAAGGCTCTAAGTAAGAAGGCGATATTAGATTATTATTGTACTGAGCGTATATCGGTCTTTCGAAGGCGATATTAGATTGTTATTGTACTGAGCGTATATCGGTCTATCGCTGGCTGCAAGAAGTGGGAGAACATCGCTACTCTAATATACTATTAAGTATCGTTCGCGTTTACTTCGTGTTCGCATTTGTGTTACTTTTCAGTGCGTTTTGTCTCTTCTTTTTTTTAAAAGTCGGTATGGCACTTGAGTTTTTAAATGTTAATGGGGAGATGGTGCCTCACACTATTGTTCCCATCACAGGGGATGGAGCCTGCCTGTTCCGGTCCCTCTCCTATCTCATGTATTACACTGAGCTAATGGCTAGGGATGTGCGCAAACTAATCGTAAGGCATGCGGTGGACAACTGGGAGGAATTCTCCATTATGTCTCACGACAGCGAGGGGGACAATTACACGAGCTCTGCTGAATATCTCGCTCACATGTCCCAACCCTTTACTTCTGGTGGTTTATGCGAGTTGGCGGCGGCTGGGCAACTGTTCCGATTTATCTTCGAGGTTTACCGCAATGGTGAGCTCTATGAGAGTTTCGGTGCTGAAGGTCACCCTTTGAGGAGGCTACGCTTTACACAGGACCTTCCTAAGGGCCATTTCGATGCGTACGTGCCACGTGAACCTGAAGTAGTGACCACCACACCACCCTTCTCTCAGCCTGACTCCGCTTCACACCTTTCACACCCATCACCTCTTTCTATTCCCAATAAGGTTCCTGGCAAACGTCGTACTAGATACAACAACGCTAAAAGGAGGAAGCAACTTAAAGATGCGGCAAAAAAATATGCGCAAAAGAACCTCGAGGTGCATAGAGCGGCAGAGTCTCGATATGAACAATGAAATCCTGGAAGACGAGTAGAAAGGTGAGCACTTCCGCAGAAGGTCAAAGCTCACTCAGGCATGGCATATGATCCTGACGTGGCTTATGAGGCAGACAGCACTATAACTCTGGGAACCATGAGCTACAAGTGCCAGCAATGCAATGCCCTCAAGTGGAAGGAGGAGGCCCCCGGCATGTGCTGCAGTGCAGAAAAGGTGCAGCTTCCACCCTACAAATCCCTGCCCGAGCCTCTCTACAGCTTGGTAATGGGCAGCCGCCCCCAGCACGTCCACTTTATGAGCCGTGTTCGGAAGTACAATGGCTGCTTCAACATGACATCATTCGGGGCAAAGCAGGTTCTAAAAGACGGCTTTGTATCGACCTTCAAAATTCAGGGGCAGGTATATCACATGCTAGGAAGTCTGCTGCCAGCACTAGAACAGGAAGCCCAATTCCTACAAATCTATTTCGTGGGTGAGGACGAAAGGAAAGTGCGCTTGAGATGCAGCAACTTTTTTGATGTCAAACGGGGATTAGTGAAAGAATTTCAGAGGATGCAACATGATGTCAGCAGCTACATAAAGGACCTGAAAACCACTCTAGACAAGGTACCTCCGAGCTGCCAAAAGTTCGAAGCGGTGGTTCTATCCATGCAGATAGAAAACCCGCTGACGCTCACGGAGGTCGCTTCAACGCACGAACAGCAAGTGAGATAACTCTGGTGATTGCTGGTCAGCAATTCGAGCAGCGAGACATCGTGCTGCAGAGCCATGACAACACAGTGCGGCGCATCAGCGAGATCCATTGCCGTGCCTCAGCGCGACCCCCAGACCAAGTTGCCCCTCAAAAAAACGGGAGCGACTTTGTTGCGCACAATACGATTGCGCACTATCTCATTACGCACAGCTCCTTTGGACCCAGTATTACTGCGCACAGGACAATTGGGCACAGCTCTATTGCGCACGTGCAGAATATCGCACAGTACAGTTAGGCACCGTAAAAGTTGCGCACAGTATTAGTTGGAATATTTATATATTATTTGATTTTTTCAGTTTGTGAAACTGTTTTAGGGTTATTAATTGTTGTATCTATATTAAGAATAGTTGGTAATCAGGGATTTATAATAAATTCAAAATGTTAATAGTAGAAAGATTAATTTTTATGAAATTATTGTGTACCACAGGGTTGTCTACCATCCTAACTAGGACTGTTGTCAGTTTGTGAAATAACGGTTCCTGAATTTGGCGATGTCTTGTATTCATGTTTTATTTATACGTGCAATTGAGGTTAGGTTAGGTTATATATTGATATTCCATAGATTTATCTATCCATAGGTAAAATCACGACATAAGAAGGGAAACGGACGCACAAATTTAATTCAGTGTCCAATTGATACTGTGCGCAATTTTTTGGTCCCCAACTGTACTGTGAGATATTCTGCACGTGCGCAATAGAGTTGTGTTCAATTCTTACTGTGCACAATAATACTGTGTGCAAAGGAGCTGTGCGCAATCGTATAGTGCGCAACTGTAGGCCTCTGAAGAAAACAATCTCCACAGCGACCTTCTAGTCCTACCGCATCATGGTCAGGCAAGTGGAACGAGGAGGTGATTTCCGTTCCCTCTTTAGTCAATTTTTGGTTAACATGTACGCCAAAATAGAGACGGAAAAGCTGAACTACATTAGGAACAACCAGGCACAGCTAAGGGCAGACAGCTACATTCACCTGAGGGACGCCGTGAGAAGGCAGGATGCTTACCCCGTTCAGCTGGGTCAAATAGTGGTGCTTCCGTCATCCTTTACTGGAGGACCTCGCTACATGCATAAGCGGATTCAAGACGCTATGATATATGTTCGCTACCACAGCTGTCCTGATCTGTTCATCACCTTCACCTGTAACCCTAAGTGGAAGGATATCACAGATGTGCTGCTGTCATTATAGCTAGGGTATTCCATCTGAAGGTGAAGAAGATGATGGCTCTTTTAAACAAGGGCAGTCTGTTTGGAAACGTGCAGTGCTTCATGTACTCAGTGGAGTGGCAAAAGCGAGGTCTGCCTTACATCCACATCTTGCTGTGGCTAGAGCAGCGTATCTTCCCTGACATGATCGACAAAGTCATCTGTGCCGAAATACCTGACCCCGTGCAAGATTTTCTTCTCCACAACATCGTCAAGGCCAACATGATTCATGATCGCTGCGAGGGCTTTAAGCACAATTCGCCCTGCGTGAAAGGAGGCAGCTGTAGCAAGAGGTACCCCCGGCTACTTCTCAAAGACATTCAGACAGGATACCCGCAATATCGGAGGAGATCTCCAGCTGATGGTGGCCTCACCGTAAAAATCAATGGGATAGAGCTGGACAACCGCTTGGTGGTGCCATACAACCCTGTCCTGTTACGTATTTTCAATGCTCATGTCAATGTGGAATTATGCAACACGGTCAAGTCCATCAAGTACATTTGCAAGTACGTGAACAAGGGCAGTGACCAGGCTGCTTTTGCTCTGGAAAGTGAAAGGGATGAGGTGTAGTTGTACGAGAGTGGGTGGTACATCAGCAGCTCAGAAGCGATTTCATGAGAGGTACCCCACTATCTTCCATCTTGCTGTTCACCTCGAGAATACTCAGCGTGTGTACTTCAACTCCAAGAACTTGGCTGACAATGAGAGGCTCAGCAACCCATCTCATTGTCAGACAACACCCTTGGCTTTCTTCGAGCTATGCAAAACTGACGACTTTGCACAAACCCTTCTATATTCTGAGGTCCCTTCTTACTACGTTTGAAAAAATAACAAGTACGAGAGAAGAAAGCGAGGGAAGGATGTCGATAATTGGCCAGGAATAAAGAAGAACCCCGCGCTGGGAAGAATGTACACCATCCATCCAAACAACACCGAGTGTTATTATCTTCGCTTGCTGCTACATGAGATTAGAGGTCTAACGTCCTTTTCAGATCTGAAGACTGCGAATGGTGTTCTCCATCCCACATTCCAGTCTACATGCAAGGCATTAGGTTTGCTGGAAGATGACAAGCACTGGGACACTACCTTGGAGGAAGCTGCCTTCTGTGATTCCCCCTTCAAGCTGCGAAAGTTCTTTACTTTCGGAAAAGTACAAAGACAGCCTCTCAGAGGACATTATGCGATAGTTGGAGAGAGAGTTGCAAGGCAGTGCGCAGCAGGTGATGGACGAGCTGTACAACAGATGCCTGGTGCTGATTGAGGACGCAGTGTTGGTTTTGGGAGGACAGGGGTTGCACCAGTACGGCCTGCCTCAGCCAGAAAGATCTGGAGAAGACTTGGGGAACCGAGACTATCTGAGAGAGACCAACTACGACATAAACGCTTTGAGACAAGCGGCGTCGAATAACGAGAGTTTACTGACAGATGAGCAACTCGCTGTCTATCGGCAGGTCCTTAGCAGTGTCGAATCAGGTGCTGGTCACGTCTTTTTCCTGGATGCTCTTGGGGGTACTGGGAAGATCTTCCTCATCAACTTACTCCTAGCGAAGGTAAAGAGTGATCGTGGCATCGTCTTGGCTGTTGCATCCTCTGGCATCACTGCTGCGCTGTTGGAGGAAGGCAAGACTGCTCACGCTGCTTTTAAGCTGCCCCTCAATCTCATCAATGTAGAAACACCTCTGTGCAACATCTCAAAACAAAGCAACATAGGCCAAGTGCTACGGGACTGTAAGCTCATTGTTAGGGATGAGAGCACCATATCACATAAGGGTGGTTCTGGGGCACTGAGCACAACCCTCAAAGACATTAGGGGCAACAATGGACTGATGGGGGGAGTCACCGTGCTGCTGGCTGGAGACATCCGACAGACTCTGCCAGTAGTGCCAAGGGGAACTCGAGCTGATAAGGTTAAGGCATGTGTCAAGGCATCACGTCTATGACCTCTTATCTGGAAACTCTCTTTCAGAAAGAACATGAGGATATACTTGAGAGCCGATGTCTCCGCTGGGTAATTCTCCGAACTCCTACTCAAAGAGGATGAAAAGTATCTCGAGTCTGAGGGAAAGGTGATTATCCCCGAAGGCCTAAGCTCAGTAGTGACAACCCTAGCAAACTTTATTGTCAAGATATACTCTGATATCGCCGATATCAAAGAGAAACCCATGGATTGGCTGTGCGAGCGTGCCATTCTGACCTCAAAAAACAACAAAGCTGGAGTCATTAATGACACTTTACTCAACTCATTCGATGGGGTAGAAATGGAGTACAGGTCTGTGGTCTCGGTGGTACAAACGGATGACGCGACCCGCTACCCCGTGGAGTTCCTCAACACCCCGAACATAACCTTCTTAAAGTGGATGCTCCAGTGATGTTGCTGCGAAACCTCAATCCGCCTAAACACTGCAATGGCACCAGGCTGCGAGTAAAGGTCCTCCACAGGAATGTTATCGAGGCCACAGTGTTCACCGACTGTGCTCGAGGAGAGTCGACGTTTATACCACGCATACCACTCACACCATCAGAATACCCTTTCCATTTCAAAAGGCTGCAGTTCCCTCTCAAGATCTGTTTTGCTATGACCATCAACAAGTCCAAGGGGCAGTCGCTAAAGGTAGCAGGGATTGACCTAAGTGAGGTTTGTTTCTCACATGGACATGTTCTACGTGGCCTGCTCCAGGCTGAGCTCATCCAGCAGCCTGGTGATCCTAGCACCTCAGGGGAGAACCACCAATGTGGTGTATAAAGAGGTTCTCAAGTAGAAAAGAAGGTCGTAGATATTTTTTACATAATTTTTTTCACTACGATCTTCTCTTTCTTATTTCTTTACCAAATGCAATATTTCGAATTTCATTTCATTGTTTCTTTCCACATCAACGTGCTTTGCTTTATTCAAATCTATATATAGTCTTTCTTTATTAGCTCTCATTTACTTTTGCAAACACCTTTGCGTAGCACTGTACTATTATATCACAAAACCATAAATAACTTTAAACATCTACCATATGATCTCAAAACATGGGCACGTAACACAATTGAAGTTCATTGGAGACAAAATGGATTTGAAATAATTAAATACCGGAGCAAAGCACGAGTATTAAGCTATTTTTCTTTATAGTGGAATAGCCCTACTGGGAAAACCACTAAAAAAAACGCATTCACAATAAAACCTTAAGGGTGATGCGGAAATCTGTTGGCGTTAAATGCAAATACACGCTATCATCTATTTGCCCAACATGTTCTCCGGGGCGAAGCCCGGGTAACCAGCTAGTATTACATAATTCCGTCTCGGTTTTTGTCTCAAGGATTCGGTTCGTGGTATGATCAAGCAAACCTTGTAGGCTTGTTATAGGATAACTTTCTGTTGTTTCCAAGCCATATACGAGTAACACTGCTATTTCGTTTCTAATACTTGGTTGTACGGAGGAAAGACATCACAACCTATTTCCTTTGTCGACTTTCTTAGTATTTGATATTAACATTTTGACAGAGACGCATCAATTATTAGAGCCAAGGTTTTTTTTGGACTGAAACGTAATACTTTCTCTTCATTACTTCCAATTTTCTTAGCCGCTGATGTTATTAGTTGATTTGGATAACTCTCTCGTAGTTTTTTAATTTTTTGTTGTTTGCTACAATTGGAACATTCTTCGAAAGGGTTTTTCAAGACGCACACCTTTAGAAGGGCGTGAATCACAATATTCGGATGTACTACAGCGCGCATCACTATTGAGTATAGAGTATTTTTTTTTAGCCAGTCCGCATTTCTTTTGAAAAAAACTTTTTTATTCTGACGAGCATCATTCCATCCTTTAGTAAAGTGCGGTACAAATACTTTATACAGGTACTTTGTGAACAAAGAAGAACCTGGAGCATAGTGGAGCTTAATAGTTATAACGTCGTAAACTTTTTAAAATGTGACTATTTTAACGCGTGTTTCAAAAATTCAATAAGCAATTTTATATATATTATTACCCCTGCACCATTATTTGACCGTCATTAACATTCTAGAAATCAAACAAAAAATATTGTTATTTAGAAAATTTCGGTTTATCGCCTCGCAGACCACTATGCGACGCACAGTGGGACAAAACGGCTTTCGGCGATCAAAAGTCGATTTTCGTGAATTCGAAAATTGAAAAACTATTTACATACATCGATAGGGAATAGACTGTAGTTTAACCTAGTGTAATCTGCTTTTTCATATTTGCTTCCGTTTTGCCGTGGTTCGCACTCAAAGTCAGTAGAAAGGGTCTAGCCGTATAAGCATAGTGAATCGGCCCCAGCAACACTTTCGGTTGATATTTATACCACATAATGCTTTTTGCCTAAACAACAATTGTATGCAATTTCAACCCCCTACCCCCTCTGATAAGGGAGATATAAGGGTAAAACCGAAAACCTTTATCATTTTTTTTCTCGGAAACTATTTAAGATATATGATCACATTAAAGTGCAAATAGTAGGTATTCATTAGCTGTATATCATATTTTTTTTCAAAATTTTTATTCGATGATTAAGGGTTGAAAATTAATAAATAAATTTTTGAAAATGATTTTTATAAACAATCCCTTGGATGACACCCACCGAAAAAATTAAGAATAATCCTTTACTATTTAACTATTATCTGTAAAAATTTCAAGAGTGTCGGATTGGTACATTATAGTTAAAAAAAAATAAAACCAATGCAACGCCCTTTCATAAGGCAAAGCCGGCCTGAACGTTAGAGGCGCTCAACCTAACCGACCTACAGGGCAATACGTAACGACGACCCGCCACGTTTCTTGTACCAGAAACAGCTCTCAGAAAAGTATGAGCTCTTCTTTCTCTAAACTGTGTGTTAGTTAACAGTCATTTATTTAAATAATATATTAACAATTAAAATTTTTTAATTAAGTTTTCTGGTCCTAACTGTTAACGTCCGTGTTTTTACGGTGTTTCTCGTTTTAAGTATGTGGGAGCCCTAAATCACAGATTTATATCATGTCTTGAACAATGGCACTGTGTTAGATGCCATTAGTTGTCCTTTTAATAGTCGAAGAAGGTATCACAGGTATAACTGCAATATCATTCTATTCAACGCTGTAAAGAACATAGACTTCTATAACTATTTCCGTCTTTACCTTTTCACGTACGTATTACTTTTAATTAAATTGTAGCTGGTACCTGTGAATAGTTGTAACTAAGGTTTTCCTCGTTTAAGTATATGGTCGCCCTGAAAAGGGTTAATTATATTATAGCGTACCAGTACTATCTGGAAATGTACTAACATTATTCCAGTTATTGATGAAAATAGCGACGAAGATTAAAACTTATTTACAAGCGGGTTTTTTTAAAAAAAGTTTTTGAGTGTTCTGTTTCAAATCATATACTTCAACCTGACAATACATAACACAATCAGCTCTTTTTAGGGCTTAATAATCAGCCCTTTTCAGGGCTCCCATATGTTTAAAACGAGGAACACCTTAGTTGCATTTATCAAAGGGTGCCATTTGTAACGTACAACATAATCAGCTCTTTTTAGGGCTCCCACGTACTTAAAACGAGAAACACCGTGAAAACACGGACGTTAAAAGTTAGGACCAGAAAACTTAATTAAAAAATTTAAATTGTTAATATATTATTTAAATAAATGACTGTTAAGTAACACACAGTTTAGGGAAAGAAAAACTCATACTTTTCTGAGAGCTGTTTCTGGTACGAGAAACGTGGCGGGTCGGCGCTACGTATTCCCCTGTAGGTCGGTTAGGTTGAGCGCCTCTAACGTTCAGGCCGGCTTTGCCTTATGAAAGGGCGTTGCATTGGTTTTATTTTTTTTTAACTATGATGTACCAATCCGACACTCTTGAAATTTTTACAGATAATAGTTAAATAGTAAAGGATTATTCTTAATTTTTTCGGTGGGTGTCATCCAAGGGATTGTTTATAAAAATCATTTTCAAAAATTTATTTATTAATTTTCAACCCTTAATCATCGAATAAAAATTTTGAAAAAAAAAATATGATATACAGCTAATGAATACCTACTATTTGCACTTTAATGTGATCATATATCTTAAATAGTTTCCGAGAAAAAAAATGATAAAGGTTTTCGGTTTTACCCTCATATCTCCCTTATCAGAGGGGGTAGGGGGTTGAAATTGCATACAATTGTTGTTTAGGCAAAAAGCATTATGTGGTATAAATATCAACCGAAAGTGTTGCTGGGGCCGATTCACTATGCTTATACGGCTAGACCCTTTGTCAAAACAAAACACTGATGATATTACCCGTAACTTCAATCTACGATTCTAATGAATTTTACTCGGAAAGATAAAATTCAAATGAATTATAAAGTTTACTAGATTAGTATAGATTCTATTCAGTGCATAAAGTAAGTTAAAATGTCAACAACTTTTTAAATAATAGGATCTGATTGAAACAAGGTACATTTAACTAAAATCTTAACTTTGAGTTTGATTTGAATAAAATGCCGGCACTTGCCGAACGTTTGATTATTACTGCAGGAAAGAGTGAACCTTCCTCCATCAGAATCTGAAAAAATTGGGTGCACGTTGTTGCACGTTTTCAAGAAAATGGCGATTGAATGAAATTACACCCATCTTGACCGCTGCGCACGATGATAGAAAAACCAGATGATAGTACCAGATACGATAAGTAACCAGTTAACTGCATTCCACGTATATATTCGTCATCCAAAACTTTATTTCGTCCTTGCAATATGCCATAATAAATTTTCATAATTGTCGAAACTGTTTTCACGAATGATTTGGTATAGATCATAATAAATATAAATAAATATATTATAATAACACCTGTCTTATCATTTTTTAATTATTAAATCCGTTTCTCTTATAGTTATTAACAGTTTTGTGTCAAATTTTTGTTAAATGACAAAATATGTCTAACAAGTGAAGGATATTGAACGCGTTACACTTTATACGTGAATATTTTGATACCCTGTAGTTCAATATGATTTATATTGGTACAACTTAAGTACTATAATATAGGCAAAAACTTCCCATTTCATTAAAATATTTTCAATAGAACCAAAGTTACAGATTTTTGATGGCCGAAAGCCGTTTTGTCCCACTGTGCGGCGCGGAGGTCGCCCCGCCTATTATCTTGGCGTAAAGCTTTGTACTCACTAGAGCATTCGTGCGCCGAAAACGTTCGTTCGGGCAAAAATGCTCAAGCGATTACGGCCTGTTAAGGTGATGAAAACTTTACCGACAGTCCCTAGAAAAATCCCTAGATGCGAATTTTCAAATTACGTTCTCATTTCTAAACAGAATGTAAAAAAATTTGAGGGACGTGTTCAGGAGACTCTAATGAGTATTAGTCTGGTCCTTATATTATCCAAATCGTCAAAAACTTATAAAATATTGAAACTGCTTTCTGTCAACGGTCAAGAAAATGGCGGATCGGACTTACCTGCGTTGATTTATTCGTAATACAAACATTTCTGTGAATGGTATGTCCAAATAGGGACCAGACTAATAATCTTTGGGTCGGATAGAATAAAACGAGCACCCAAGGGATGATGTACAAGTCTCCAGGTAGAAGTAATTTGAGAACTATGATTGTTCACTCGCAAAAGACGTCAACAAAGTAAAACAGACCAGAAATTTAGTTTTTCGTTTATTCTGTAGGGCGCAGTTCGTCCGTTTTCTATGCTCGACCGTGCGCTCATTCGCAACTCGTACAGGGTGATCCTCTCGCTACACTACCCAAAGCAAGTGCCGCCTGAATAGAATGTGGTAGTCTACATCCTATTTCTGTCATCGCATACATGACCGTCGAGGCCCCTGCGACGAGGACGGTTGTGTGCGTGGAAATCTGTGTTCTGAGCAGACGAGACCCATTTAAACGTTGCGGAAAAGAGTAAAGTTGTATATATTTACCTTTTTATTTTTACATCAAATGTTGGAAGTGGCCCCTCCAGCGCCCAAACATTTCTGAATGCGTTTTTTCAAATTATCGAACACTAAAATCAGCGCATCTTCGCTAATATTTTGTATCTCCTATTTTATATTCCATTTTAATTGTTCTATTGTCTGTGGTTTATTCCGGTAGACGCGTCCTTTAAGGAAACCCCACAAGAAAAAGTCTGGTGGGGTTAAATCTAGTGATCTAGGAGGCCACAGATTTTTAGAAATAATTCTGTTATCGAAATAACTTTCGATTTCCCTCATTGAAGCGTCAGAGGTATGGCATGTTGCTACATCTTGTTGGAAGTATCCTTCTGCCAATTCGTCGTCCGTTAATTCATTTACAATCTCTTCAAAAATGCAATTTATGTGAATTGACGGTTGAATTAAAAAATATGGGGCCAATAATTCGTCTTCTCGAAATACCACACCACACTCCTATCTTTTCAGAATGTAGAGGTGCTTCAAATGTTTCGTGCGGATTTTCAGTTGCCCACCTTCGTGTGTTTTGCGAATTCATATACCCGCTTAGATGAAACCATGCTTCGTCCGTCAACCAAGTAATATATAGGATATCTTGTCGTTCTTTAATACAATTTCCAAACCAGTTGCAGAATTCCATACGTTTTTGATAATCGTGGGGCTGTAATTCCTGAACCGCAGAGATCCGATAGGGGTATAAATGTGCCTTTTTTGCCGCTCGTTGACAACTTGTATACGGCATGTTCAATTCCTGAAATAATCGTCTCAATGAGGTGGATGGAGTCTGCAATAATTGCGTTTTCACCGTCTCCACAGTTTCTGTTGGCATTTTGCGCCCACCTCCATGTTGGTTATGGACACTTCCAGTGATTTCAAACTTATCAACTAATCGTAATATACATGTTTTCGATAGCACTATTCCACCATAAGTGTTTTCAAATTGTTTTTGGCACACCGTTATCGACTGCATACTGTAATATGTACGAATTATAAACACGCGCTGTTCAATTGTATACATGTTTTTAAAACAAATCGCTTTGGCTCACTTCAAAATCGCACTACGAACGCTTTAACACGAATGATTCTTGGGACAAAAATTTGACCAACGAAATGCACTTAGGCAATAAAAGAGAAAGTATGAATTCATTAGACAAATAACTACCACCGTTTAACCGGTCCCTTGCAGGTAAAAAGTTACCCTCCAGTGCCTACACGGAGCTTCTATTTTTATCCAGATGTACGAGGAAGTAACAAACTCGTACATCATTTCAATTTACTCGTACAGCGTAACCATTCAGAAAATATTCTGTTTTCCGCAACGTTTAAATGAGTCTGGCCTGCTCAGAACACAGATTTCCACGCACACTACCGTCCTCGCCGCAGGGGCCTCGACGGTCATGTATGCAATGACAGAAATAGGATGTAGACTACCACATTCTATTCAGGCGGCGCTTGCTTTGGGTAGCGTAGCGAGAGGATCACCCTGTATATGTGAATATGTGTGCGTCGACTGAACCGTCGTCGACGGTATAATGTATCGTAGAGAATAGGACGTTCGAGCCTGGAACGATCTATCGATTAAGATAGCGATTTTCAATCCATGTGTCACAAGATGTACTATCATTATTTTTTGTTGCTATTATTATTCCTTTATTTAGTAAAACTGCAGAACAAATACGTTTTTCCCGATTTTGATGATTTTTGGATATGTTATAAAAAGGGTCATTTCATGACAAATCGAAATTGTATGTTGTAGTTCATGTGAAATTAGCGGGGGTTTAAATCATCATTTTGCCGGTTTTGAATTTGTTTAGAAATTACAGACCTTCGAAGTTTGCAATTTTAGCCCATTTTCACGAAAACGGGCTTCACTTACGAATTTTTATCTCAGGAACTGTTTGTCCGATTGTGCTAGATTTTATTTTGTTTTATTCAGAAAGGATTGGGCTGTTACAAAATAATTTTTTTAACCTCGGTAATTAACTTTATAATGTCGAAAAATGTAAACAAATTCTTTTTTTGTGTTTTTTTCGATGAGGGACAGAAGTGATTTAAATTTTGAAAAATATGGTCATATTCTCTGAAGTTTTCCCTTCAAAATGAGCTCTTCAAAAGGATGGATAATAGAAAATTGCCGTCACAATGAGCTGGAAAAGGATGCGGTGTATGTACCCCCGTTTCAGGTAGGCGAGTCGTGCGCTTCGCTATTATGGTCGGTTATCTGTACCGCTGGTCTAACCGCAATAAATACCAGCAAACCTGGTATACGACTAAATGACCCCAATTATACCTGAAGAACTATATTAGCAACCACTCTTGGCCAATGACACCTTTTTAATCGTAATTTCTATGCTAATTGAATATGTTCTACAAAACCGATGTCATTGCTCAATGGAAACCATAAGAATGTGGTAGTTTTCTTCTATCTGGAAGGGATAAGGAGGGGTTATGGTCAGAAGATATTCGCAAAAAGCTGCGGATACAGGTACATTTAATTCTGCCTATAGTTGTTGATCTGTGACAGCATACATATCTTCTGTTGCCACTTATCTTCTATATCTCTGGTATTTTTTGAGCTATAACTAATCCAATATGTTCAGTTTTAATTCTATATTTCACTACTACATATTGTTGTAATTGACGTTAAAACGACTCTAACGACCTATAACATTATGGCTTTAGATTTTAAAATAATGCTATAATATTTTTGATCAGATTTTCGAGACCAGTGGCCCACTGTGCGGCGTGACAAATGCTAATGTAACAATAAAACTTTTGTACTTTTATCAATGTGTTAGCAACGGCTTATTTTTAAGGGTCGTCGAGGGCAATTAACCCGACTCTAGTTTGCTTTCGTACGCTTTATGGTGGGGACTTGGACTGCGTGAGGTCTTGAAAAAGGGTGTGTGAGATTAAATAGGCCTGGTGATCGAGAACGGCTGATAACCACGTTAGGTCTCTCAGCTATCAGGAATCGAAGGATTGCTTGTTTGAATGGAAAGTGTTTAGAGAAGGCAAGCGGCCCGAGGAAAGTCCTTTCAGAATTGCCTGCAAAAACTCGTCAACGCTGCAGGGTGAAATTACGATAGGTCTGGGCACTGTGCTTTCGGAGTTATAAAAATCGAAATAGGCAAAAGGTTGAGGTAGGCCATGTGTATTTTGTCAGCGCATTTCCCCTTCAAGGGACAGCAGGATATTCTGACTGTCATCGTGTACGATTGTGTGAATAAAAAGTAGAACATTTTATTGAATACGCCCACTATTATTTAATCACTCGCTCGGTTCGTCTTGTAATAATGTACTTTATTATTTTACATTATCCTTTTGTGGCAATTTATTCAGATTTTTACATTTACGCCTCGCATATAGTCCAAAAACGTTTACTATACACAGCTAATGTAACATACTAATAATCTTTTCACAGCACGTGTCGCCTGTTTCGCTAATCGCTCAAAAAGAAGAGCCCATCCACTCGTCACCGAACATTCACACTTCGTTTTTCCTCTCTCTCCCTCACTCGCATCTGCCAATCACACCACTTTCCTCGTTCGCATGCACTTTGTGGTACGTATTTAATCAGTATCAACAAGTAAATATAATTCAAACTATATCGTGTTTAGTCTCATTTTAAAAACCTCACAAATATGTTAGTAAAATTTTCATTAAAAAAAAGTCAAAAATAAAAAAGTTTAAATTTTAAATTTTAATTACGTTAGTATTGTCTTACACGTATATGGGTATTTAAACTTTCTTTTTTCTCCGTACGCTGCTTCATTCTCGGCTGTCGCCACATCAAAGGCGAGCCGAACTTACAAGAGAAACGTGTTCTGTACTCGATTGGAGTTCGCATTCGGTCCCGATTGAAATGCACTAACCGAGATTTTACTGTATTTAGAAATTTTTATGCTGCTGGTGGCCATGAATAAAAAGAGCATTTTACAGGAAATGGTAGGTAACCGAGGCGTTTCGTTACAATTTTCAGCGATGTTGTCCCTGTTGATATACGCGCCAGAATTAATACGATCTTGTATCAAAAACACTTTTTCAACCAAAGAAAATGCCAAAGCTGAAATAGTTTATTAGTCATACTTCCTGGACCTAAAAGGCATTGGTAACATATCCTAAATACAAAGTATTGGAACATAGATAAGGGCTATGAGAGCCTGCCTGTCTGGCACGAGGACTTCGCCATTGCCAGTCACTCGATTCTGAACAGGCAAAGAAAAAATGTATACTGGTGTCGATTCCGTGTTTACATGCGACGCGAGCCAAGCGTGAACGTAGAAAGGGACAGACAGTGGAGGAGAGAGAGGTCTAAAGATTCAAAGCGAGGAGCGGAAACGTATCGATGTGACTAATACTAATTCAACGATAAAACTTTTTTATCTTTGACTTTTTCTCAATGAAACTTTTACTAGCGCATTGATGAGATTTTTCTGATTAAAATGATACTAAACATGATACAATTTGGACTGTATTTACTTGTTAAATTGACGATAAAAAGTTTCTGACTAAGGGAAGGGTAGCGAATGAAAAAGACATAAAAGCCACGATCGTAATACTCGGCAGTCCCTCTTTAACTCGTTGTCCTTTTTTACGTTTGAAGCTGTCAGCAAACTTCTAACAAGGTAGGAACTGTGATCACCCGATCGGCCAACGCCAGCGGAGGAAATGCCTGCAATGTGTACAATACTTTAATTGCAGTCAACTTTTAAAAACGTAGGCGAAACATCGACCGTCTGCTAGACTGTCAAGAGGATTATGACGTCAAGGCTAATCGCTTCCAAACGTTGGGAATGTCTTATGCTTTCGGGAAGGGCAAGAGTATATTGTTTTCAATAATATTCACAAAGTGACATCTCAGGCGCTGTACGTCATGGGAATGGTTTTCTGAGAATGGGTTTCCACCCAAAACTATGGTAGTAATATATGCCGCCGCGTATACACAACTGTAACAATCCGGTTGCGCCTGAACTCTCTCAAAAAGTATATCCTTTTTGCGAATATGAGGAAATCGTAATGCAATATATTTTTTTTCTTCCTCTACGAGCTTGTCATATGCACTGCCAGGTAAACTGTCGTATACATGGAGTTTGTGGCGGTCGAAATAGATACTTCGCCAGTGATCAGAACAGTTGCCTCCAATTATTTGCACGCTTTTGTCACTACAGCAGGGATTGATAAATTTTGTGAACTGTAAGTATAGGACACTTTGCGTTTCAAAAGGAGTAGTTTCTCTGACGACACGCAAAAATCGATCTAACGATTCATCGTTTAATTTACTTTGCACAGGTAGTACATTTTTCTGTACGTCAGTTACGGAACAAACAGCAGTCTCCAATATATATTATCCTACATCATCATCTATGAAGTTTTCTTCTTGGTCTGAATGACTGACAATGACACGCTCCAGATAGCGAAAATACAGAACTTCCGTTGCGTTATATGCAACTGACCTTGTACTTGGTACAAATACAGGTGCTTGCTATTCATTTGTTGTAATCCGATTTCGAAAAGGAGGAGGATACTCAATTCGATCAGTATATTTTTTTTTTCTGGCTTTGTTCGCCGATTACTCCGAGATGGATAGACCAATCGGAACGAAACCTTTCACATCTTTTAGAGCATAATTCCCCATTGGTCCCGTAAAAAAATATTTTGCATTTTTTCGCTGCCAAAGATTGTTATTGCAAAAAACAGGAAGTTTCTAATCTCAACATAGGTTGATTTCAATGACCATTTAATATGTTGTCGGGGGCATGATGCTGAAGAACTTTTTTATTATGCATAATCAACTGAAAGCTTTAGTTTCCGGGATATTCGTGAAAAACTATGGTTACTACTACATTGAATTCTACGTATGCCTACGTGTATTCTACCGCCTACTCTGGTGGTGTATGGATCAGAATGCAATCGCTTGTCTCTAGTGTTTCTATACACATATCGCGTCGACCCAAAACCAGTATACAGGTAAGTCTCGATTAATGCTAGTTCACATAGTGCGATATTCGGTTTAGTGCGAATTTTAAAATGATACCAGGTCGCATTTAATGCGAACAAAAATTCAGTTAATGCGAGATTTGCCAGGTTTTTTTCGATCCAGATATGGATCGAAGCATGCAAGTTAACAGAGATTTGGATAAAATACTGCGAATTTATCATCACATATACGGAGATATGAAAAAGCAGAAGAAAGTGCAATCAACACTGTTAAAATACTAAACATGTTTATGCTATTGTAATGTCCCGGAGTTATTCGCGAGCACGCTACTCCACCGACGCGTAGGGAGAGCGGTTCCCTATGAGAAGGCGACTCGTATTTTTATATATATTAATAAAAGAGGGATTATAGGTTCGGGTGGCACGCGGTAAAGGAGTAAAATCCAACGTTAATTCCTTTCTCAAACAGAATGTGTGTTTATTCAAGAAATGTGTTGTTGTTTATAATATATAAAAAAAAGGTAAGTAATATTGTTCGAGCGTCGAACGTTAAAACTTGAAATTTCTAGAAGCTAGATCGCTTCCTTCGTCTCAGCTGTTCGTTCCGTCGACCTCCAGCGATCTCACTCGCTCCGTTGGCCGACGTAGCGAGCCGACTGAGCTGGTTGGCCGGCGGGCGACGGCGGAGACGGGGGGAAACATAATATAAATATGCCGCCGCATACTTGCGAAGCGCTGCTTCTTCGTAAGGTGGGTACAGACATGCAACAGAACACAGTAACGTAACTCCGTCGTGTATCAAGTGTGGACGCCACACCGTAACAGCGTATCAGCGTAACATCGTAACATCGCAACGTCCCATCAATTGTCGGTTTTTCACCGTCTCATCAAAGAAATGTTACGCATTCACGGTACACCCCATCTATGCAAGTTCGGACGTGCACACAAACCATGAACTGATGGGACGGCATAATGCTACGCGCTGATGATACGCCACGAGATTCTGTGTACGTCCACAACGTAACATCGTCGCGCAACGACGAATGTTGCACAGTGTGTTGCGCGACGGAGATACGTTCCTGTGTTCTGTTGCATGTCTGTACCCACCTTTATACGTCTTCGCGTACTAGTTCTTCTGAACTTCGAATTTCGAACGCGTTGCTTCGGAACGCAAGAACTGTTCAACATTTCTTTCTTATTAAACTTTATTAAGATACAACTACAGAGTCTAAACTTTTCTTCATCACAAATCGCGCCTTTTTCTATACGAGCTTCGTAAACCTGGAAGTCTATCGCTTCGGTAAGGTCGCGCACCGGCAAAAAAAATCGCTTATGAATCCGTTTTCTAACCCCTTTCCCGGTTGAGGGGCGAAAACGATCAAACAAATATAAAAAAGTATTGAATATAATTAAATAATATAATGAATTAATGTAATTAATTAACAAAGGTTGCGCCCTGTTTTTGAAATACAAAAAGAAAATAATATATTAGTAAAGTACAGTGAGTACGCCCTGGATTAGGAAATACAAAGAAAATAACAATCGTGTTTGTGCTAAAATTTGAAATACAATGGAAGAAAATCAGATTATTAGTTACAAAGTAATTTGTCCTAAAATAAAATACAAAGAAAAATAAATTAATTAGTAAACGCGGCTCTAGATACAATTATCAAACTTTAAATCTATAACTTGAATTTATAATTTAAATAAATTGCTTGATTGTCAGAAAATTGGCTAGGATCCGTTCTGACACTGTAGGAGCTAGCTCGTTCGGCCGCAGTTCGATTTCTGGGCAACTTAGCCGTCACTGATAGGCCGCATCCAAGGAGCTTCTGCTTTCGCTCGCTCGTTAAGCTTGGTAGCGAACACTGCAAGACGGTATCGTCGCTCTAGAGCCAGTGTACTGGTAGGCCGCATCCAAGGAGCTTCTGCTTTCGTTCGCTCGTTAAGCTTGGTTGCGAACCTGACACGTAGGTGAACCGCTGCGAACCGGTAGTTGAGCGCTCCGGGTCCGTTAAAGAATTCTAAATAAAAATCGTACCACAGACCCGTGTCGGACTACGATCAGAATCGAAGTGAAATAGCTCTGCGCGGCACGCTCGTATTTATACCAGAGAACTGCTGACGTAGCAGTTTTTTCTATATGTACTTTTGATACCGGACGTGTTCGGACTTTGACCTGCGCGTACGTGACTCCGCGCGTACGGCTATCTCTGTCTACGCATAGTTGCTATCTCTTTCTATTCTGCGCTCTGTTTCTATCTCTATCTATCTATTCCGCGCGCTGTATCGATCTTTTATCGCCGCGGTAGTTTTATCGACGCGACAATTATCGATCTATATTTTTGGAGTAAAAATTTTTTTGTTAAATATAAATATTAATAAATACAAGATTTTTTCTTAGTTATCGAATATGAATATAATTATTGATTTGAATCAGATTACAATATTCATAAAAAAAAAATGAACTGTTACAAATTTAATTATATAAAAACGAAAAATAAATAAATGTTTTAATAAATACTAATAATGAAATTTCTTTTTATTTATTCCTCCTTCTTACGTCCGAATTATTTTCAATGATTCGACCGTAGCTAAGATCTATTTCCATTTTCTTTCTGATAGTTTTGAATAGTTTGACCGTTAACATACTGAATTTGTGTACCTCGTCAGTGCGTAGCACTTGGAAATAATCCCAGGCGAGGCACACAAAGGAGGCTATAATTAGTTCGATTCAAATAATAAGAAGTCAACCTTGCTTAGGACGATTGCCTCGTCGAAACCGCGTAGCAATAAACATAGAAATTCGAACCCGCTAAGGTTAAGGAGAAATATTATTAACATCTTTCGCCGTGCGGTTAAGCAGTGCGACGCATTTGGAAGTTTCCCCGCTTAATCGCGCAGAACAAGGGAAATACGATTCTGTTTCACCTCGCGAGCAATACACCTCTCCTACCTGCGAAGCGTGCGTCAGCGGACCCTTCCACGAGGAATGAATACAATTAAAATCGAAAGCAATTAGAATGAAACGGAATGAAACAGTTGTATGACTATGGAATACGAAGGTTTGCGTGACAACCACTGAGGTTTGAAATTTGTCGACCGACGTTCAAGAACGTTCGAGGCGAAGGTCGACCAAGGCAATAAACATCGACAACGAACTACAGTTAAACGTTAAACGTAGAACGTTTAGAAAATACGAAAATTGTTAAAACTGATGTACGCGGAACTAACAACCATTAAATGCAGTAACGAATTTGCATACATCCGCGATTTGATAATAATTACAAATGTCGATTGCCTTTTTCCGTAAACCGCCGAAACACAAATAAGAACGGAATAAGTTCACGTTATTCATTATTAGTCATTCAATATAATAAGCTAACATCTATTAAAAAAGGCCAAATGTTCTTCATTGCCGAAATATCATTTATAAATATCATTTATAAAAGCCTCTTTTACAAGTAAATTCAAACAAATAAGGTCGCAATAGATTTCGAATATTCCAGAAGTATAGAGATTGCGACGCACAAAATTCATCGCGTTAGAGGGGTAAAAAGAGAAAGATAGCCTACGATAGACAGAGTCGGAAGGAAGGTCAAGAAGGGATGAGAACTCGGGAAACGCGGCTAAACAAAACCAATACGCGCGGGCCTTCCCCTTCGACACGTACCCTGATTTGCCAAATGATGTCCCCACTTTGGGCCCATGATCGCGGGTCGAACCCTGAGATACGATCGCTTGACTGAGGCAAATGACTCTTCGTCGAAAAATCGTGAGGTACGTGACGGGGAGCCCGTGTTCGCGTTAAGCCATAGTTGTCGTGTGAAAATCGTTGTAATTAGCTGCCCGGTAAAGTCCTTGCAAAAGGCAGAGTGCCGGGAGATTGCAGTTCTCGTTTTCCGCGGCAAAGACTTTACGAATACGTTAAATTTCATACTTTTCAATTTCTATCTTTTCTCTTTCAATTTTAAATCGCCGTTATTTAATATTTTGTTTTTTTTTCCGCGTCGCGTCGTTTTTGAAATTAATTATCGTTTCCGTAACCGTAACACCGTCGAAAGGCCGATCGCGAACGCGTAGTGCGTGACAAAGTTCTCATCTTTTCTTCGTCTTCCAGATTTCCAGACAACACCAAGCGATCAACAGACAATTTGTATTATCATATATCAATTTACATCGAGCTTGGTAAGTTATCTATTTCATTTTGTCCAATACGACGAATCTGGAATTTAGTGAGGCAAAACGGGCGATCTTGAAACCGCGTGTCCTGGAAGTTTCCCCCAAGATCGTTTTGTTCAACATTGTATTAAGGTATCGAAAACATTTTGCAATTTTTAACAATAATTCCGTTTGCGATAACGAGAGGCGGCCCACGAAACCGTTGGTTTTGGAAGTTTTTCCCCTTGGGACCGTTTCCTCTCATCGTTTATTAATTGCTTATCGAAATCGCCGCTCGAATCATCTTTAAATTCTGTTTTACGATTCGATAGATTTCAATATTCCAATTTCACCTATCTTGTTAAAACTATATATATAAATTTCATTTTTCTATATTTCCAACAGCTCGAATTCTTTGTAACCAATTTAATTACTGTTATGCTTTTCTTTTTTGAAATTATATTTCTTTTTGTTACACATAACTAGTTTCAGATTCATTTTAGTTTAACACACTTCCTTCCTAACATTCACGCTAACCATCTTGACGAACTCAATCAATAGTTTCAGAATCTTATTATAAAATTAAACGATTCTTCTCTTTTTATTGTTCCGATCGTTAACGACCTAACATCGTTGAGCGCGATCGGGACTGGTGGCAGCGATAATACCGTTCTCAACCGCGTATTAATCAACCAAAGGAAAAGAGATAGTAATATAATTAAACTAATTTCCCTTCTTTTCTTTTTATATTTTTGTACGTCGCGCGCCGTATCACGCTCGCGACATAACATCCTCTTGCGGGATGTTACAGCCTTCCCCCTGTGTTAGTCTCTTGTCCTCAAGAGACTCTTTTGCTGTTGTTCGTCTTTTGGAGCAAATTTAACATGAACATTTCTCCTCTTCGTTCTTGTGGGAAGCGGCTAATCTGCCAAAATATCTGAGGATCCTTGCGTGTCTTCTTCTTGGATCCGTTTTGTTTAACTTTTTAAAAATCTTCCAATTTAATTCTGGAACATCGATGAGTTGGAGACTGTGTTGGAGTCTTTGGAGAATGTTCGGAATAATTAGTAAAATTATTGAATTAAGAAAAAGTATACTTATACCTCATTGAGTTGTTTTAAGGCTTTTCTTAAACGTTTTAACTGTTGGCGTTTGCCTGCACGTCGAACCATTTTTGCAGTTGAAAATTATTGAAAATAAATATGGCGTTCGCCTAGGTGGTGCTTTACGTCTTCTTTCTTTCTTTATCATTCTTTCTCTGTCTTTCCTCTTCTAGGAAAGACCATGACGGCGGTTAAGGGTTCTCATTGAATAAATGAACGTTTTTATAGAAAATAGAATTAAAGTTTATTATGTGTTTTTTTTTTTTTTTTTTTAATACATGTATAATAATGTTGGATATTCGTTACTGCCAGAAGAGGTCATGTAAATATATTACTTCGTGTTCTTCGGACGGAAAAAGTGTTCCTTGTTTGAAAACCTCTTTGTCGTCTTGGTCATGGCGGAGTGGAAATCGACATACTCCCAACAGCAGGATATACACCAGGTTTGTTGTATGCCATACTCTTTTATAATAAAATGATGGGTGCCTTGATGCACCCATTGTCCCCGTACTTCTGGACGTATACGTCTAGCGCAATTAAAACAAAGCCTTTTTGAAGTGGGGTGGAACATATTCTGAAAGGCTACACTGCAGTCTATTATGCAGAGAGCATCGATAGTTGTTGCCGGTGCACACATCTTCTTGTTTCTATAAATTATTATAATATTTAATATTTATTTTTCCTGAATTCTAATTATTTAATGCTTACTTTTCTCTACAATTCTTTCTTTCTTCACAATTCTCCTCTTTAACACTTTTTCTTTACTGTTGAAAAACTTTTCACTCCGCTTTACTCGGTGGTTGCTGTGCGTTTTGTACAGTGGCGTTCTTTTTGGAGTGCTTCCACTTGCTTCCAACGGTTTTTTGGATTTTCGTCGGTGCGCAAGCGCGTGTTCATGAACCTAGTGGATTTTTGCATCGATCTTCACGTTTGATCTATGATGTTGATTGGTAGATAGGCCCTCTTTAGCCTATCTTTATGAACGATTCGCTTTTTATTGGGTCCTATTGCCAATTATATGTTATTTGGTTCTATGTTTCGAAGTAGAGTGTATGGTCCAGTATACTCTTTTTCAAATTTGTTTCTTCTAGGCGGGTTTAATAGCATAACTTTTTCACCTGTTTCGTAGTTTATTGGTCGAATTTTTCTGTCGTAATAGTGTTTTTAATAATCAAAAAAAATGATTTCATGAAAAAAAAAATTGGACCTTCACGGGCGCGAACCTGCGACAAAAAAGTTTACAGCGGTTCCGCAGCCAGGACCTTACCCACTTATCCACCGTCGTCGTTGAGAAACTTTCTAATATTTTAGAAGATAAGCTGCGTAATTTTCAATTATTTACAATAACTTTACTCTCTCCATTCAGATCTTGCTCCATCCAACACAAAAATATAAAAAATCACATAATCCACTTGTATAATAATGTTAAATTGTGACCTTTCGGGAGTTCACTCTATAAACGGGGGGATGTCGTGAAATACAATTTTGTTGGGCGCCAGCCACTTATTGTGGCAACCGAAAACGAAAGGGGAAAAAGGGGTAATGGGGAATTCACAAAGGGAAGGGTTTTCGGGCACTTTCGTTCGTACAATTTCGCGGGGGAGCACGCAAGGAAGAGATAACTGGGGACAAGAAGGTACAGGGTCGGGACGGGTTCTCGCGGGGTCTCTGCGCGTTACGCGTAGTTTTGCAATAAACGATCAGGGGGTTTGAAACGAGAAGGAGTACGTTGCCAATACTCGGACAATATAATCGTTAGTAATATAAGGGCTCACCAAACTTCGCCCGTACCACGCACACAACTCTCAAAATCGCTTTACTATATCGATATCGCACTCTTTACAAAAATCTCGAAACTCTCTCTAAATGCTCTTTACGCAACGATAGCCTTAGGCTCATTACCGGCTCGTCGTCGCCGCTGCGATTTTGGGGCATTTTTGGGAGGGGATGGGGTTTTGGAAGAGGGCCTTTTTCGGCACGGGACTGATCGATTATCGATCTTCGATACACCGGTGATCGGGGTCGATGGGGCTGACGGACTTCCTGCAGTGACGGGTGGGCTGAGGTCTTCGGGCTCGGCGACAGATGGCTCTGGGTGAACGTTTGCGTCAATCTGGGCCGCTTCATCTTAGTTTCTGGAATCCCTTGGGAGTCCCATGTTGCTCCGATTGTTGGAGGGATGGGTCTGTCGCCGGCCTCGAAGCTCCTGGTGAGGGTGATCCTTGATGGTCTGTCCGTCGCCTCCACCGGCCCGACACCGGTGGGCGGGGGGAAAGGGGTCAGGTGAGGGAAGGGTTATGGGTTAGTTTTAGGTGGGCGCATGGGTGGGGGAAAGCGCAGCGATTGTAACGGGGGGGGGGGGGGGGGGGGGGGGGGGGGGGGGGGGGGGGGGCACGGGTGTCACCACGTTACAAAATATTTATAAATCGCACAATGCTTGTCTGTACTTTTAGGTTTTACCGAAAAAACCTCAGACTGGACAGCTCCATACCATCCATATGTGCTTCATGGATAACGTAAAATATGATTTGTGGTAGATTTAATTGTTATTAAATTATATGGAATAATATAAAAAGGAGTGCCTTTTTTTAGGGTATTGCGACTATACTTGTTTTATGCGAAAAACGAACGGCTACATTATATACTGCTATATGGCAAAAAATATTTAATCTAATTCCCGAATTGCCAAATAATATAAATTTTATAATGAGTGACTATGAAATAGCAGCTGTAAAAGCAGTGCGCAAATTTTTTCCTAATGCACATATACATGGCTGCTGGTTCCATTATTGTCAGGTATGTGGTACTATTTAAAGTTATATGTTATAATTTAATTACAATATGAAATTTCTCGTTGTATAGAAATTTACTTTTTTCTTATATGTGGCAGGCGGTTCTTCGAAAGTGGCGCAAGTTTGGTTTGACTAATGCACCTAATATCGTTGTGCGTATGACGATGTCTCTGCCTTTACTACCTGGAATAAAATTTCAGGAAGGCTTATTAATTACAGTATTGCCACGAAATAAGCAAGTGGCTCGGGACCGAACCGTTGCTTATTTCGAGGGAGGTAGCTATTCGGCTTGACTTTGTTCTCGAAACGGGACGATAGAGAACGCGAGAAACGAGTGAGAGATCCGAGGTAGCGGCAAATCATATAGTGATCGGCCGAGCAGCGATGTTATTTTTTGAACAAGGATAGAAAGCATTATATACATATATTCCATCCTTCTTCTACTAACCGATGTCACTGCTCAGTCGAGCGTGAAATTTATTACCCTAAACATCGGCTTCGCGCTTTCATGGACCTCTCACTCATTTCTCGTACCTCTCACTTTGCGGGCGACTTCAAACAAAGAAGAGGGGATAGCGACTTGCTTATTTCGAAGTCGAGACCACTTGCTTATTTCGAGGCAATACTGTATACAGCGAGAGGCAGATATTATATCAAACAATTTTCCTAATGTTCTTTTGTTTATGGCCTATATGCGAACTAATTGGTTAAAAATGGCATCGCGTGTTAGCGTGCACAATTGTCCAGTGCGTACTAATAATATTGCAGAATCTTTCCATAATATCGCAGCTTTAAAATTAGGAAAACAAAATATAAACGTTTGGACAATTTTGGGTATAGTATTTTTTAATTTTCATTATTTACATATAAAATACATATCTAATTAAGTACGATGAATCAATTTATTATTTAATGTCTGTATTAACGTTACATTTTGTATTAATCAAATCATTGAACAATATTTAGTAAATTGTTAATAAATTTTAGAGAAAGTAAGCGACCGGCTAATTGATCAAGAACTTGATTTGAATCGATTACGAAATGGTATAGCATGTAGAAGACCACGTACTTATGCTAATATTAATCGTAGGAAAAAAATAATAAAAGCTCAAGCCGAATATGATACTGAAAGGTTTGTCTTTCTAATAATTATAATTATTTGTATTATTTATGCATATTTTGAATCTTGATTTACATAATTTTGTAGATTAACTTTAGAAGAGTTTTTACGTATTTTCAATTATGAAGACACAATTTTCCAAAGTAATAAAATTGGTACTTTGGCAGGTATGTAAAATTACTTCGTCGCGAAAAGATCCTTAAAGATATCGTAAAAATAAAAATATTTTTTGTACAGATGAGAATATTGATGATGAAATTGCAGATGCCAATTATTTTGCTAAAACGACTAATAGTCCAATGGAAGAAGGTAAATAAATTTATCTTATTATATAGTAAGTACTACCAATAATTATAAATATGATATTCTATTAAAAATAAAATAGAATGGATGCATAGGTGAAGAAGTAGAAGAACCTTACCTAATACGACTTCGATATCGTCGGATTCCTCGAAAGCCGAAGACAGGAAAGCATCAGGTTATCTTTACACGTCATTTTTGAATTAGAAATTATGCAATTCTGTGAAGCAAGCTACTTTCTTCAAAATAGTTCTTTTGGAATAGATAAAAAATAATTCACAATATTACTTCAGAGGTCCGCCTTGTTACGTGCGGCGCGCGCGCGTGTGATTCTGACGCTACTGTGTGGAAGTGTCAGCTGATGTATGAGTGTAAGAGTATGAAATGTGGTAGTGTGTTAGTCGAGCAATGCAACTATCGATAACGTAACGCGCGTGTGACGCCGTAAAGCCGGAAAATTTATTAAATATTTGTGAGTTCGGAGATACGCTAGTCCCATACGGGCCCTTTCATCAGATCGCTAATATAATAGGATTTATGAAGGAGGCTAATAAAAGGTTATGTCAAAGAAAATTAGATTTGATTAAAATGAATGAAATGGTATATTATAAAATAAAAATGTTAAAATATAATGGAATACATATAATATTGAAAGGTATAAAAAATATATAAAATATTGGAATGTGAAGAGTATATAAAATATTGAAATATTATGAAGTATATAAAATATTGAAATATAATAATAATAGGTGTAAAATATTAAAATATAATGAAATATAATAATGCGATTAAATATAAGAAAATGCAGATTTAACTCATGAACAATTTAGATTTGAGATACACAATTATTGGCCGGAAATAGACAAATACATGTGATGAATTACAATTTAGAATTAGGAATTTCCAATTGAAGAAGGCTCTTACAATCAAAATTGACTACGTCAATTTTGACTGCTGGAAATTCCTCGATAAAATATTCATAAAACAACCGGAAGAGTAATGGAAACGACTCACCGGATTATGGGGAAAAATTCCGTATAATGATCCAAATTCTATTGCTGCTGTTTTCTAGTCGTCAGATTTCTGGAGGAAGGAGAGTAGAACACACACCCTGAACTGTTGCACCGATACACAATTTTGACGCGTGAACTACTGCGAAGTCTATTAAACTAAAACTACGTAAATGTATGTATTTATAAAGAAATAAAATAAAATTGAAGAATAAAAATAATGAATAAAATAATAATCGGAATAAACGAAAAATAAAATGAATACACGAAGATAGAGTCTTTTGCCCTATTTGCTACTTTCGAACAACTTAGAACAAAACTCGTCTCTGAACCACTTCGCGGACCCGCCGACACGCTGCTCGCGATTGTACGTCGAAGAGTGTCTGCACCTCTCGGAGAAGACCAGAGCGGGCCTCGTCCGAAATTGTTTAAATTGCGTTGTTGTGCGTCTAACGAATTAGGCGCGGTGTCGATGCGTAAGAGGCGGGATTAGCTTATCGGTGGTGCAGTAGGGATATATGCGTTACTCTCTCTGTTTCAATCTTTCTCTTTCTAATTCGCGAATATTCCTTTACTCTTCCTGTAATACTAAAGATTTCGTTATTCATTAAAATATAATAAATTTTACAAAATTGTTTTGATCTTAACGTTATAGGAAGGAAACATGCTTTTCAAAATCATTACAGATTACTGAATTTGAACGAATGCTAAATAAAAATTTAAATTCGCAACTTGGACTGACCGGCGTGGTGGAAATACAATATTAAAGTGTTTAGTGAATTAGTAGAAAATTCGGATTATTATAATGTATGTATAAGGAATTTCGATCATCTTCGCAGAACCGATAAGGAACGTTCTAGAGTGGTCAAGATTATCGGACCACACGAATGATGTTTCGGGTTTACATCCGGCGATACTCAGTACCAAGGACAATACGTGATTTTGAGTCGTGGGACCACGCTGATTTCGAGGAAGGAATTTGTTACGCTAACGATCGGAATTATGTCTGGAAAAGATAGACTATCTCGAAATATCAAAGATCATTTTGCGATCAATCAGGGAAGGTCCAGAACGCAAAACAAGCTATCAATGTTCATGGTTTCCGTTCGCACCTCCAACCAAGGTCAAGGGTACGACGAATCAAGATGATGGAAGCAGGCCCATCAAAAAGGACAGAAAGGGGGGGGGGGGCAAACATGGCTTTCGCCTTGACAACAAATCCCAAAATGAAGGAGACCACTTTCGAGAAGGCGGAGAGGGGGGAACAGACATGGCCTTCGCCTAGACAGGACTCGAATTGACAGGACACCAGTAAATACTGAGGACAATTCAATGATGGTGATGTTAACGATACCGCCAGCTAATGCGGAGGACAATTCAATGATGGTGGGGGGGGGGGGAACACAAGGTGAATGTGTAAAAATTTCTGTTCGGAACGTAACAGCCTTTAGCAAAATTCGCTAGTTTTGTAACGGGCGTGAAAAATTGCAACGCAAAATGTCGGAAGAACTTTTTATTACATATTCCACTCATCGGTCCGCAATCTGTAACTGCCAAAACCTGAAGCTTCGCCAAACTTTCTTTGGTTTCTCACACACGCATGTATTATACACACTCTTACGACTCTCACGCATCACACGACGTACGCACCCTTACAGTTTCGATTATTTCAAACTGTTCACGATCCTTTCAGAATGCAGAGAAAAGGAACTACCGGTTCTCGCATATTTTACAAATAAAGAGCAGGACGAAACTATAGACGTCGATATTCAGTGCGCAAACACAAATGCTCGTCAAATATTTGAAGAAAATGACATCTATGAATCCCAGCAGCATATTGTAGAATGCAGAACGGAAAATAGACAAAATGCACAAAATTTTAACGATGAAATTGACATCATTAACACTGATGGTAATTTATTGAAATTTATACAGGATATGTTCCAAAAAGGTGATAAAAGTCGAACTCCTTGTACGAAAACAAATTGAAAATTCATTTACTATTTTGCAATCCATGGCATCATTTTCGAGATACTTGCAATTGGAAATTGGGTAGGCATTTGAGTTCCGACGCGCACAGTTCTAACCGACTTTTTGTTGACCAGGACTTCGTACTCGAGGGCGCGTGTAAAGCGTTCACACACAGATAGCCAGGATTTTTGCACCAACTATCTTATACGAAAGTATGCACCAGTTTCAGAACCGAACTCGTGCGAATTTTTTGTGGACAGTGGTTTCGTATTGAACTTGAGTTTGGTTTTGAAACAGTTGCATACTTTCGTATAAGATAGTTGCTGCCAAAAGCCTTGCTATGTGTACGTGGACGCTTTACACGCGCTTCCGCGTGCAACAAGAGGCCTAGGCCAACAAAAAGTCGGTTCGAGTTGGGTGCGTCGGAAGTCAAATACTTAATTTTCAAATCATATTATAACGCAGAAACATGTCCGTGAGTGACGCTGAGACGTTGTACGCATGCTCGAAAACAAGGCAGAAAAATATTATATGTGTACTCTTACAATGATAGTATAGTAAAACCCTTATTAAGGGACACTTTTTAAGGAATATATAAAAACTAATTACGTCATCATTGTGGATGCTTCGACTACTTTTTCTCTGATTACTTTCTTTGTAAAAATTTACTGCGCATGTCTATCTCTTACGGTTTAGGACTGCGCAGGGGGTCAAGGTTTTCATGAGATAATCGCGGATCCTGCGCAACAAATTTTCCAACAAATCAAATTGATGCATTTTTACAACACAATGTAGTTTACAACGAAGTTTTTAATAAAAAGTTTCATTTGGTTTAATATCATGGAATTGCAGCTTGGGGTGGATGGTGGGCAAAGTCAAATTTATATTTTAACTAATTAATTCCCCGTGCAGAGCACGAGGCGTTCCACTAGTACATATAATCTAGAAAACAAATCTACGGGCTATCGAAGCTTTCGCATGAAGAGTTCAGACTTTCCATTTTTGTGGGACACTTTGTATATACGTACTGATATATTACACAACATTAATCGAACTAATTTTTTTTAAGGTGATGCTGTCATTTATGAGATGCTTGACGACAGTTTTTGGAAATATAAAGGAGAACGTGAAAACAATAATGATGATGAAAAAGGGAGTACTAGTGACCATGCAAAAGGATACTGCATAATGTGTTTTAATAATAAACCAACAGAAGTTCTTGTGCCATGTGGTCATCTTGCTTTATGTGTACCGTGTATCAAACGATGTGGTTGCAAACACTGTCCTATATGCGACGTTAACGTTACGACGCATATGACACTTCGTAAACAATGAATATAAATATTCTTATTTAAAACTGCTAAATAACTTTGTCTTGATAGTGTAACGTGGTGACACCTGTGCCCCCCGTTACAATCGCTGCGCTTCTCCCACCTCACATCCCACCTAAAAATGACCCTTAACCCTTCCAACACCTTACCCCTTTCCCCTGCCCACCGGTGTCGGGCCGATGGAGGCGACGGAAAGGAGGCAACAAGGATCACCCACAAAAAGGAGCTCCGAGGCCGGCAACAGATCTTCAACCCTTCCAGAAAGGAAAAGCAACGCGGGACTTCGGAAAAATAGACGAAGCGGCCCAGAAGCTGATACAAACGTCCACCCGGAGCCATCTGTCGCCGAGCCCGAAGACCTCAGCCCACCCGCCACAGCAGGAGATCCGCCGGCCCCATCGACCCCGAACACCACTTCGACGACAAATGTATGTCGATGACATCTTCGCAGTTGCGGACACCTTGGACGATGTCATGCGTTGTAGAAATCAGTTGATAGATCTCCTAGCATTAGCCAGGATGTCATTGGGCAAATGGTCGGCCAACTCCACTGAACTGCTGTCAGGCGTGACGGGCCACACTGAAGCTGTCAGGATTAATTTAGAGGAGACCGTCTCCACACTAGGCGTAAGCTGGATTCCAGCATCGGACTCGTTCGTTTTTGCAATTTCCCTACCGGCGTCATTTCCGGTAATAACCAAACGAGCTATTTTATCTGAGGTCGCGAAGTTGTTTGACCCACTAGGTTGGTTGTCGCCAATAACTATCGTTGCCAAGATCTTGTTGCAAGATCTGTGGCTAAATGAATTTGACTGGGATACTCCTCCCACATGAGAGCTTTTGAATTATTGGACAAGTTTTCGCTCGTCCCTGAGTGATGTCCCTCAGATAAAGATACCTCGTTGGACCGGAATATTAAGCACGAATCCATGGATGCTCCATGGTTTTAGCGATGCGTCGAAACGCTGATTTGATTATGTCGAAAACCAAGGCCGCTCCTATCAAAGTGGAAAGCCTACCTCGCTTGGAACTCTGTGAGGCCGTCTTATTAGTTCGATTAGCTAAACATATTTTCTCCGGTCTGGCCTATGCGCCTATATCAGTCTACTTTTGGACGGATTCGAAGGTAGTATTAGATTGGTTACGTGGACACCTATCAAAATGGCCCACGTTTGTCGCCAACAGAGTCAGCGAGATTAGGACCCACTTTGATAATGTCGTGTGGAGACACGTTAGGTCTTCTGATAACCTTCGGACGAAGCGAGTCGCGGGACCTCGCCTTCACATCTTGCGTGCTCGCGATTGTGGTGGCACGGCCCACCTTGGCTTCTACACGGAGAAGAAATCTAGCCCAGCGTCTGAGGCATCGAGTGCCGCGCTCGCGTTCACGGCGGTCGTTACCGCAAACCAATCTCGTAATGATAAGGATTCTTCGTTCTTGATGTATCTTTACAGATTTTCGTCTTTTTCTAAATTACTACGAGTATTATCCTTATGTTGTAGATTTAGTTTCAATTGTAAACTTGATAAACACTGTCGTTCAGTAGGTTGGATTACTGCCACAGAGTGGCAAGCAGCTCGTAATGGGCTATTTCACGCTGTCCAGAAGCACTACTTCACGGAAGAGTTTCGAAGATTGAACTCATCGGAGCCGCTGCCGCCGTCTAGTCCGCTTCTTCGTTTGACGCCCTTCATCTGCTCTCGAGGATTTCTGCTGGTGGGTGGACGTCTACAGAATGCAGCCCTCAGCTACGAGGAGACACATCCCGTCATTTTGCCGGGTCGATGCCCACTTGTTCGGCTCTTAGTGGAGCACGCTCATCAGATGACCCTCCATGGAGGAGTCCAGCTCATGCAGAGCTATCTTGCTCGTTTCGCCTGGATTTTGCAAGGCAAAAGAATTATCCAAGGCGTTTTTCGAAGATGCGTAACATGCACCCGTCATGCTGAAAAATCGTTATCCCAGCATATGGCACCGCTGCCTACATATCGTCTGACGCCCCAGCGTCCTTTCGCACTGACTGGAGTGGATTTCGCTGGACCTTTCACGATCAAGTTCTCGAAAGGTAGAGGCGCCAAGACCACTAAAGGCTACATTGCCATTTTTGTTTGTATGGTCATAAAAGGCGTACATTTGGAAGCCGTCTCTGACTTGACCACCGAGGCCTTCCTCGCTGCATACAGCCGCTTAATCGCTCGTCGAGGACTTTGCTCTCGAATTTTCTCGGATAACGGCTGAAACTTCAAGGGGGCCTCCGCCTAGATTACGAAGCTCTTCACGGCCACTTTCAATATGGCCGGTGAAATCTCTGCCGCCCTAGCAGAACAGGGAACCACGTGGAGCTTTATTCCACCCCGTGCCCCACATTTTGGTGGGCTTTGGGAGGCAGCGGTTCGCAGCTTCATGTTCCACTTCTACCGAATCATTGGAGAGACTCAGCTTACCTACGAGGAGATGTCAACCCTGGCTGCCAAAATCGAGGCATGCCTGAATTCGAGGCCTCTTTGTGCCGCCAGTTCGTCCGCTACGGATGCAGTCGCCCTTACACCGGGGCATTTCCTTACGGGTTCTTCATTGTTGGCCCTTCCAGAACCATGTTCAGACGTGGAGCAGAAGATAAGCACCGCTAATCGCTGGCGTATGCTCAACGACATGTGCAACACTTTTTGGCGTAGGTGGCAGCGAGAACTCGTGCACCAACTCTAGCAGACCAACAAGTGGTTAAAGATTAACCCGAACCTTCGGGAAGGAGATGTCGTACTGATACGGGATGAACTCACCCCACCAGGACGTTGGCCGTTGGCGCGTGTCATCCGCTTGCGCCCCGGCAATGACAAACTCGTCTGGGTGGTTACCTTGAAAACTGCTCAATCGCAATTCGTGCGACCCATCACTCGCCTGATCAAGCTTCCAGTGAACGAATCTGTGGATGGACTATACCAATCTTCATTGGCGTCACAACCATGTACGGCGGGCGGCACTCGGGGTTAAGCACTCCAGGGTAATCTATGTAAATGACTGTGGTTTATTCGCATTACTTTTTGTTCAGTACCTGTAAAGGAAAGAGGGGTCTAATATGTTCTTCCTAGCAGTCTAGGGTACCTTGACCCTCCTTGGCTGTCTTTCGTTTCCCTCTCTTCCTTCGATTTTTATCGTTTAAGTTCGATTATTCTTTGTTCGACTTGCTTTTGCGTTGAGTAGTTCCCTCGTTCCTCGATAGAGTTAAGTGTACATATAGCTTCTAAATTGGCGAACAGTTGCGTGTTCCCTATCTTCCGACGATCGTTCCTTGTTGCCGGAGCCAACAAGGCGGGCGGTTATGTTCGCGTATGAATTTATACGTTGTTAAATTACGCGCTACCACCTGATTAATTATGCGAAGCGCCGCGATCACCGCTAGCGCCGCGACGCGAAACGCCGGGCACGTGCCAGCTGAATTAAGCCACTTCGTCGTTCTTGATGGACCAGAACGTTACTACGGCTGTTACGGCACCGCAAGGTAATTGCCTTTATCTCTCCTTTTCGTTTCCGGGGCTCGAAATCTGCCCACGGGGTTTCTCGCTCGCTAAACGCCTGTTTGCGTTAATACGTTTCGTAATCGCAATTCGGGAATATCCTTTTCGAAACATCTATTGCGATACGCGTTCGTTTGTCGCGTCGCCATTTCTCGCCGGTCGACTGGCGACCGTTACAATTGTGTCGGTTGCGTTATACGCGTTTGTTCGCGATTACACGCATTATTTCTATTTTTCCGTGAATTCATATATCCGGTTTTTCAATCCTATTATATTTCGATTTATATTTGGTTTATATACAGGGTGGCCCACATAACTCTTAACAGCTCAATATCTCGAAAACTATGATATCGATTTTAAAGTTCTTGGTCTCAAATTGCAAGTATCTGAAGGGCCTTTCTAACTACATAAACATGATGTGGCCCACCCTTCTTCTTTAATGGGGGGCGGGGGTACCTTTATAATTTTAAATGGAACCCCCTATAAAACGTTACATATTTAGATTCTACAGGAAAAAACAAGTAAATTTTGTCTCAAACATTTTTTTGTCAGATATTTCCAACATGAGATTATAACAGTTTGAAGTTTCTACTTGTAGGTACTTCCTTGTAGGTACAATTCTTGAGTTTGACTCAGTTATCCACAAAAACGTTCTCATCGTCAATACGATGATTTAAATAACATCTTTCGCATGATGCGGTGCCACGCGAAGTTGGCACCTCATATTTTCAAAATGCTATTTTTTCTGGTATTTCGCCGGAACTATTTCTGAAACCTATCAGGAACTATAGAACTATTGCGGGTGCAAATAGAACTGTTGCTAAAAGTTTTGTTTTTTGAAAATGAGGTGCTAATTTCACGGACACAATTCAATAACGCTATTTCCAAGCGCTTCAAGTAAGTACCTACAAGTCGAAACTTCAAACTGTTATAATCTCATCATGGAAATATCTGATAAAAAAATGTTTCGGACAAAATTTACTTGTTTTATCCTGTAGAATCTAAATATGTAATGTTTTATAAGGGGTTCCATTTAAAATTATAGACGTACCCCCGCCCCCCATTAAAGAAGAAAGGGGGGCCACTTCATGTTTATGTAGTTAGAAAGGCCCTTCAGATCCATGTAATTTAAGACCAAGAACTTTAAAATCGATGTCATAGTTTTCAAGATATTGAGCTGTTAAGAGTTATGTGGGCCACCCTGTATATATTATAATTTGCGGTTACGCGTTATATTACAATTTATATTCTGTTTTGTTATGATTATGTTTTCTATTACGTTTATTTTATGTATATTCAATTTCATTTGATACTGTTCATTTTATATGTTCCAATTGTTATTACTGCACTTTGCATTTCTATCCTTTTTCTTCTCTTGCTTTATACAATAAAAGAGACAAGACCACTCTCTTTTCTCATAACCAAGCAGTGTGATTTCTTTCGATCAGCCCATCCCACAGCACGTGTCGAACCTTTCCTTTTCGTAAGTGATCCGGTACCAATTCGAAATTAGTACAATTGAGAACGTACCGTCACAGCTACCTTGATTTTTTAAATATTATAGCTCATTTTTTATTTCACGATGTTATAGCTGACATTAAGTCGAATTCAACGACCTACTATAATATGACCTTGAGCCTATAAATAACATTAAAACAGTTTTTTCCGCGTTTTAGGGTCAAATACCCCACTGTACGTCGGTCTATAGCGCGTTTGACTTAATCAAGTTCAACATCGAGCCGGTGTATATAATAAATTCTCCGTTGCCCTTGTTCAATTCCTTTGAGCGGATCCGGATTCGCGGCGAAGGAGCCTGTAAGAGTCCTGGGGACTCGCTTGTGTCTGGTGGAGATCGCGGCGAAGCGTAAAAGCAGCGCCCGCTCGATTGTCCGCGGGTGAACGGGCGCGACTGAAGTTCAAAGTATCTCGTTCCGGCGTGTTACTTCGCGACGGCCTGATATCTAGTCTCGGCGGAGGATAGCTATTTTCTGGCGATCGGCGTGGTCCTTGGCGCCGGTTTCGTCCACGTGAATAATTGTCTGAATAGTTCATTTGACCTGAGTTTTGAGTTCCGTGCATTTGATAGTGGTTATGATGATGTGGACCTTGGCCCTTTGATGATGTTGCCCTTTGAGCGTGGCCGCACCCGCAGAACCAAGACGGCTGTGGAGGCATGCATCCGGACCCGCACGATGGAGCTGTGTACAGAGGTTGGCACGTGTTTGGCGAAGAGGCCGCGAGCTGGACCATGTTCGCGTAGCAAGAGCCATATGAATGACTAGGATATTCCGGTTGTACAGGCTGTGGCGGTTCTCGCCATACAGACCAGGTTCGATTGTGGTCGTATGGTGAAGGAGGGGTTGCTGGTAAAGTACTGACCTGAGGTTTAACCGGAGGGGCCGCGTTTTTCATTTTCGCGTCGTTTTTATCTATTAAGAGCGCCTTGTCCATGATGTCTGCGGGTGTCGTTTTTCTGGCGGTCATTACGGCCTGAAATAATTTCGGTGGCAAGCCTCGGATAAAGGCTCGCCTCGCTAAGATGTCGAATTTCTCGGGATCAAAATCTTGGCCATTTTCGTCGCGATCGCTGGCTGATGCCTCATAAAGTAGCTTCGTGAAACGGTGCGTATATTCTAAGACGGTTTCTCCGTCCCTCATCGGGAGGTTCCCCAGTTCTAGACAAAGTTACTTATATGTTTTATTAGGAGCGTATCTTTTCCGAAGCAATTTTAAAAGGTCGACGACGCTCGTGCAGTTGCGTTGTTCTTCATAGAATTTTACGTGCTGGACTAATTAATCAAAAAGGCCTTTAAGAAATCTGTTCTCCTGGCCTGACTGGACTCGTGACTTTACTTTATGTATTGCGGTCAGAAAATCTTCAAACGAAACCTTCTCTGGGTCGAAATCAGGGATTTTTTCTAAAATCCGATTCACCTTTTTCTCCTCACTTTCGGCGATAAACCATGAGTCATAATGGAATGTCACGGATTGCCCGAGGCTCCGCGCATCTCTTACGGACGGTGAGGTCGCAGCAGGCGGTGGTGGGTTGCGAGTGGGAATCGAGTCGTGAACGAGAGGCATCGTGAGAGTTATAAGTAGACAAGTGTTAGAGTGGCAAGGGTGTTGTCAAGTCACGGCGCGTTATGCCATGGAAGTGAATTAATTTTAATATTCGCTTGAATTACATGAATCCGTATGGTTAACGTATATCCCACTTCTGACAAGTGAATTAATTTTAATATTCGCTTGAATTACGTGAATCCGTATGGTTAACGTCTATCCCACTTCTGACACCAAATTGTTACATCCCACCTTATGGGTGGTTATTTTATTGTTAATACTGTTGCGACGGTGATATGTTAACAAATATGAATAGATATTTTCTTTTTTTTATTATCAATAAAACCTTTTATTTCTATTTAAAATGTTCATATTCAATATTGCTTTCTAACGGTTGAATGTGCGCTGAATACGAATGTAGGAACCGTTTATCGCTATTAGAAACGTTGTTCGGGTGTTAAATAACGAACGCAATTAAATGGGGGAACAAACGAATAATTTTTTTATTTATTTATACTAGTCGGCAGTAAACTTGGTATGAAATCGCACATGCATATAATTAGAATTTCTTCTACAACTTGAATTTAAAAAAAAAAATATTTGAGATTTTTTATCACTTTTATCGATGTTTAAACATACGTAGTTGATAGTATTTTATATATTTCGCAATTAAAATAATCAAAAATTTTAGCCACTGGTGAAAAATAGTTTCCGGATTCGTATTCAGTGAATGTTAGTTTATTTGGAAATAATCAGGTAACAAAAACAAGTTCAGTGTCAAAGGATACGGCAGAGTCATGGTTTACACAACGGTCTTTAGTTTGGGGACCGATGGGTGTATAGAGTTTTCCAGGAAGGGCCTGAGCAATTAAACTCCGGGCATTTCTATACTTAGTTTTCTAAGTGGACCCAATAGGGGTTTTTCCGCTGACGGCTCTTCACTTCAGCTTTAGTTTTCAAACTGTGCAGACGTCATCTGAGTGTTCATTGAGAAATAAATTCATTTTGTGTTTTAGAAACTGTATCATTGTTTTTAGTTTAGTATCCATTTCCCAATAGGTTATGGGCCCAGAGTATGTTTAATTAGTTAAGTGTGTTGTTTTATAATATTATTTAGTGTTAATTGTGACTATATATAAAAAAAAATGGAAGGTTCTAAATCTAAAAGAAATATTAAGTCGTTCAACGGTTCAAAGTACAGTTCGTGGAAATTCAGAATTCTTTCCATTTTTGAAGAATTAGACATTTATTAAAGTGATCAATGAAGAAAAACCGAACGAAGTGACCGAAGAATGGAGGAAGGCTGAAAGAGTTGCGAAAGCAATTATAGTAGAATATTTAGTGGACTCATTTCTTGGTTTTGCAAAAAATAACTCTACAGCAAAAGAGATTTTGCAAAACTTTGATAGAATATATTAGCGGAAAAGTGTAGCGACGCAGTTAGCGATCAAAAATAAACTTTCTGCTCTCAAATTTAAAAGTGATAAGCCGTTAATTGAGCATTATAGTGAGTTTGATGAATTGATCACGGAATTGATGGCAGCAGGTGCGAAGTTGGAGGAAGTGGACAGGGTTTCTCATTTGTTAACAACACTCCCAAAAGCATATGAAGGAGTAATTACAGCAATTGAAACTTTAACAGAGGACAATTTGACTCTTGATTTTGTTAAAACAAGATTAATGGATCATGAAATAAAATTAAAAAGTGAAAATAGTGATATCACTGCCAAGGCGCTTCAAGCTAATCAAGAAGACAATTCAACATTCCGGAAGAATCAATACCAAAATCCACGATTTAAGAATAATTATAAAAAAGGGAACTATAATAATAAAAACAAGAAGAATTTTAGAAATAAATTAAAATGCCATTACTGTAGAAGAAATAATCATATTATTAAGGACTGTTTTTTTCGTAAGAAAAGGGAACAATACTTACTTGAAAAGAAAAGGAACAATAGTCACTCAAATGGCGGCAATCAACCATCAAATTCATACGCAAATAAATCGCACGATGATGTCTCGTTCGCTTTTATGGTTGGAAATAATTCATATAAAAGTGAAAAAGGCCTCAATTTTGTTCTAGATTCTGGAGCTTCTGACCACATTGTAAAAGACGACAGCTGTTTTGAGAATTTCGTAGAATTAAATCCACCAGTAAAGATTTCAGTGGCCAAAAACGGACAATTTATAACAGCAACAAAAAGAGGAAATATAGGTGTAATCAGCGATACAGGAGTCAATGGAATTTTGGAGGATGTTCTCTATAGTCCGGAAGTGCAACAAAATTTACTGTCAGTAAGAAAAATGCAAAAGGTGGGTATGGAAATTATTTTTAATCAAGAGAGCGTTAAAATAATGAAAGAAGGAAAAATCGTTATAAATGGTACGCCAGCAAATAATTTAATAATAATTAGTTTCTGGATTAATAAGATGAATAGTAGAGTTTTTAATGTTGAAAAAGATAGTTATGAACTATGGCATCAGCGTTTAGGACACATGAGTAAACATAAGTTTTTAGAAATGAAACATAAACGAATGTTTGATGATATTAACCGAATTGAAAATGTTATACCTAGCGAGAAGTTGTGTGAAATCTGTATATTAGGCAAACAATCTAGATTACCTTTCAACAAAGAAAAAGACAAAACTTTTATTAAACGACCGTTATTCGTAGTCCATACAGATGTTTGCGGTCCGATCACTCCTTCAACATATAATAATAAAAATTATTTCGTTATTTTTGTGGATCAATTTACACATTATTGCGCGACATATTTATTGTCATATAAATCAGAAGTATTTACAGTCTTTCAAGATTTTATTTCGAAGAGCACTGCTCATTTCAATTCAAAAGTAGTCAATCTGTACTGTGATAATGGTAGAGAATTTTTATCGAATGAAATGAAGGAATACTGTGTACAAAATGGGATAACTTATCACTTAACTGTTCCGCATACTCCACAATTAAATGGTGTCTCAAAGCGAATGATGAGAACAATTGTAGAAAAAGCTCGTACGATATTAAACGGTGCTAAATTAAATTAAATATTTTGGGGAGAAGCAGTGTTAACTGCGACTTATTTAATAAATTTAACTCCTACCAAAGCATTGAAAGAAAATAAAACACCATATGAGTTATGGCATAGTAAAAAACCTAGATTAACATATTTAACAATTTTTGGTAGTACGGTCTATGTTTTAAATAAAACTAGGAAATCGAAGTTTGAAGAAAAATCCTGGAAAGGTATATTTCTCGGATATTTTGCAAACGGTTATAAAGTATGCGATGTACAGACTGAAAAACTAATTATGGCAAGGGATGCAATTGTTGATGAAACTGGTTATTTAACATCTCGTCCAGTGGGTAGACTTGAAAAAGTAAATGATGGAAATTTTACGATTGAAACTGATGCATCTGACAATGGGTCAAAATCAGTAGAATCTTCAAAATCTGATGTTGGTGATAAGTCAGATAAAAAGTCGGAAAGTAAGTCTGATAGTAAATCAGATGAGTCTGTACAAAATCCGTGCAAAATTGGTAAATTAGACGGTAAATTAAATGATTTTATAAGTGGAACAGATAAGTTAGAAGAAACTAATAAATCAGTATCTTATGATAAAATTGAAAATGTACTAAAAGAATTAGAACCACGAAGGAGTGAAAGGATAAAAAGCAAGCCTACTGTTTCATATGAAGAATTGAATAATGATATAGGTGATTATCTTATGTGTGCGCAATTAGTAGTTTATACGATTCCAAGTTCATTTCATGAAATAAAATATAGAGATGATAGAGATAAATGGGAAATTGCTATTAATGACGAAATTAACTCATTGTTAAAAAATAAAACTTGGACACTAGTACCAAAACAAAATGATAAAAATATAGTCGATTGTAAATGGGTTTTTTCCGTTAAAAATGATGAATTCGGGAACCCAATGAAATATAAAGCTCGTTTAGTTGCTCGTGGTTTCAATCAAGAATATATGGTAGATTACAACGAAACTTTTGCACCAGTTGCGCGAATTACTAGTTTCAGATTTATCCTAGCGTTTTCAAATCAATTTAATTTATTGATACATCACATGGACGTAAAAACTGCTTTTTTAAATGGTAAATTAAAGGAGGAAATATACATGAGAATACCGGAAGGAATTGAGAATAATGGAAATCAAGTCTGTAAACTAAATAAGGCAATTTATGGTCTAAAACAAGCAGCTAGATGTTGGTTTGAGACATTTGAAAATATATTGTGACCCTTTCGGGGGTTCACTCTATACAACGGATGTCGCAGACTACAAAATTATGTTGGGCGCCAGCCACTCTGTGGCGATCGAAATCCAAAAAAGAATGAAAGAAAGGGGGAATTGACAGTAGCGGGGATTCAGGCACTTTCGTCCGTACACTTTCGCGGGGGAGTGGAGGAGGAAATAGTGGAGGACAGGAAGGTGCGGGGTCGGGATGGGTTCTCGCGGGGGTCTCTACGTTACGCGTAGCTTCACAATAACAGGGGGTCGACACGAGAAAGGGGTAACCGTTGCCAATACTCGGGCAATATAATCGTAAACTTGGGGGCTTACCAAAATCGCCTCGCTTTTCACACACAATCACGCCAATACACTCTATACTCCCTCTCAAAACGCTTTCTAAACTCTTTCTATATCGCACGCTCAAATCTATAACTGCTCTCTAGGTTCGCTATACGCTAAGTAGCGGCTCGTCGTCGCCGCTGCGACGATTTAAAAGAAGTTAAATTATTTTTAGGAATAAGAGTGAAGAGAAGTGAAAATAAAATTACTTTAGATCAAAGTGTTTATGTAAGAACAATATTGGATAAATTCAAAATGTCAGATTGTAAAACAGCAAATACACCTTTTCCGAGTCAATTAGATTATAAAGCTTTAAATTCAGAAGAAAAATATAATGCTCCGTGTAGAAATTTGATTGGTTGCTTAATGTACGTTATGTTATGCACAAGACCAGATTTAAGTATCCCAGTAAACATCTTGAGTAGATATACAAACAAAAATAGTAAAATACTTTGGCAATATTTAAAAGGGGTTTTGAGATATTTGAAAGGTACAATAGATCTAAAATTGACATATAAACAGGGTGACTATAAGAATATTCTGACAGGATATGTAGATTCAGATTGGGGTGGAAGTGTAACGACCTGATAAGAAACACAACACCCTTTTTTATTTTCATTTTCTTTATTATAATTAATTTCTGTATTTCGAACAAAATGTCTTATTTAATTTTATTGTTAATACTTCGCTTAATTTGTATAATAATTTTTATAATAAATATTTTCATCTTTGTCGATAACTGAGTCTGTTAAATTCGTCGATAAAAGTTTAGTCGATAAGTCAGACGGTAAAACAGTTATCGATAAATTATCGACGTCTGACCGCGCACGCGCCAGCGCAACCCCAGTGAACACATAGTGGGGTGGAATTCTAGAGTGGGGATGCTGGACCACCACGTGATGGGGAAAACCCAGCTACCCCAAGAACTCTATGCGAAAAAAAAGTGCCGACTCAGCAAGATCTGAGTATAAATAGAGGCGTTCCGCACAGTTTCATCGCAGATCTTCTCAGACCACGGTCTGGAGCAGACAATACTCTGAACAGTAGAGAAAAGCTTGCGCTCAACTGTTTAGGCAGCGATAGAGCGTGAGTTGCAGCTAATTCCTACTATTCCACTGGTGGCGTGCAGTACTACAGATCAGTGGACCTCCTATTCACGGTACGCAACGTGTTACACAGGTGTTACGCTAAGCCAACACTCAAGTGTAAAGAGCTAGCGAGGAGCGGAGCTCCTTGAACGACCTGCGTCTAACACGGCTCTGGTATAACCAGAAACCGATTGCGACCTATAGGAAAGGTTAACTTGATTCCAATAGTCTAGCACAAACCTCTGGAGTTTAGTTTCCTAAGTTATTTGTGAAATTGAACAGAGTATTGACTGTGATAGAAGAGTTAAGCCACTCTCGCGTTAGCGCTATCGATTATAATTAATTACTATAATTCGTTACTAATTATTAATTATTAATTCCTACTTACTACTAATTACATATTTCTTATTGTATTCCCAATCTAGGGCGAACGTATTATAATTTCTTATTGTATTCCTAATTCTAGCCGCACTTATTGTGATACTAACGATTTTGTATTATATTTCAATATTCACTTACCTTTTTATTTTTGAATAAACAATTTTCCATTAGTATCTAGCACAATAGTGTTTGGATTTCACTCCTTAACCGCACACCACACGAACTCATAATCCCTGAAACACAGAATACGAGTCGCCTTCTAAGGGAACCGCTCTCCCTACAAGTCGGTCCAGTGACGTACTCACTCTGGGTCGTTACAGAAGTGACAATACAGATAGGAAGAGTACAACCGGTTATGCGTTTATGTTATATGAAAGATGTGTGATTTGCTGGAATACAAGGAAACAGTCTTCAGTAGCAGCTTCATCGACTGAAGCTGAATATATGGCTCTATTTGAAGGTGTAAGAGAAGCCTAATGGTTGAAAAGATTAGCAGCTAGTATTAATATTAATATAATCAAACCAATAGTAATCTATGAAGATAACAATGGATAAAAAACAAAGCACATTGATATAAAGTACCATTTTTGAAGGGAACAAATTGAGAAAAATGTTATTAAATTAGAATTTATTTCAACAGGTAGTCAATTGGCGGATATACTGACCAAATCTTTACCGGCGCTAAAATTGAAAGAATTTAGAAAAGGATTGGGTCTAGAGTAACTTTATAAGTTTAGTTTATGTATATGTTTATAAGTATATGTGTGTGAAAAAAAAGAAAAAAAATAGTAATATTAATAATTGTAATGGTAATTGATAATGTTAATTAGAAATTAATAGTAATTAGATTTAAGGTATGGTCTGGATGGGTTTTTCTGGGTTTCCCCATTCTTTAACAACAAATGTTGGACCATTTGTATTTTATTCCCAGAATTAGAGTTAAAATAAAACACAAGGAAGACGATCTGTATGGTAATTTTTTTGTAGTACAGTTATTAATTTTTTTTTTGACTAGTTAAATTAGTGTGAATAATATCGGCTTGTTTTTGAGGGGGTCTGTTAGTTTATCTGGAAATAATCAGGTAACAAAAACAAGTCCAGTGTCAAAGGATACGGACAGAGTCATGGTTTACACAACGGTCTTAAGGTTGGGGACCGATGGGTGTATAGAGTTTTCCAGGAATGGCCTGAGCAATAAAACTCCGGGCATTTCTATACTTAGTTTTCTAAGTGGACCCAATAGGGGTTTTTCCGCTGACGGCTCTTCACTTCAGCTTTAGTTTTCAAACTGTGCAGACGTCATCTGAGTGTTCATTGAGAAATAAATTCATTTTGTGTTTTAGAAACTGTATCATTATTTTTAGTTTAATAACCATTTTCCAATAGTGAATATAATAAAAATATACAAGAAGTACATATTGAATGTTACTTATCCTAATACGCTTTAAAAAGTATATATGTGTTTCGATATACACGGCCTTGTCGCCATTCGTATGACTTTCGTTCTATACAACATAAACACTATGTCACTGTAATCGATAACATTCCACCGCTGGTCATTAATTAATATTAATGTAACTGTTATTACTTATACCTTTCTTTGCAAATATCACATCTATATATTTCTGTTGCAGAATAACCCCGAGGTAATATAAAAAATAAAAATGAAGATATGGGCGAATCGGAGAACAATTGTAAGTATTATTTCAACTTTAATAATGGCAAAAGAAAAAATTAAAAGAAGCTGTGCAAAATGTATATAGTGCATAATTCAGAAACATGCCTGCAGTATATATATATTTCTTTTTTTTTTCTCTTTCAGATCAACAAATGTTTCGAGATTTTCAGCTGCTACTGCAGCAGCAGCAAGAGCAGCATCAGCGGCAGCTGCAGCTGCTGCAGCAACAACAGGAGCAACAGTTGCAGCAACTGAGGGAGGAGCTGCTCCCTCAGCAACAAGAACGGCAGCAACCGAGGGAGGGGCCCCTCCCTCAGAAGTAAGCTTTGGAGGCGGACGAATCTGAGGAGGCGAAGCCACCGCGAAGTATGTATTACAGATTACTCTTTATTATACTATGAATTCTTGCCTCGTACAGAGGAATACAATATTGCCCTTACCAGAACATGTTTGTTGTTCAATATAAGGGCAAATATTTATAATAATAATATTTTAATAGAAAAACAATATATATCTAATAATTTCAATTTTACATTACAGGTATAAATGAAATAGAAATTATTTTATACTTTTTAGTGCATTTCGAAGTCGGATTTTTTTTTGTTAAAAATAATTTTATCAATGCTTCATTTAAAACTTCTTCTGGCCTGTCGCTAAACGATCTGATTCACAAAGGTCCCAACCTCCTCCCCGAAATCTTCTTACTATTACGCTGGTGCAAGCACGCGATTGTTTTCTCGGCAGATGTCGAAAAAAATGTATCGGCAAATTCGGCTAGTGGGTGAGGATTGTGACTTTCTGAGAATCGTTTGGCGGGACACTCCCGACGAATCTTTGAAAACTTATAGACTGACGACGGTAACTTATGGGATGGCCTGCGCTCCATATTTAGCTATTCGAACGTTGCATCAACTAAGTCGAGACGAGAAAAAAACATATCCGCTTGCATCTCATTGCATGACTCGCGACGTTTATATGGACGACGTAATATCTGGCGCTGATACTAAGGAGGAAGCCAGTCTTCTTCAGCAACAGTTAATATTGTTGATGAGGGCGGGCGGCTTCAATTTACGAAAATGAACGTCAAACGAACCCGAACTCTTAAAGAATCTTCCGGTAGAATACTTAGCGTCTTCTTCTAATCGTTCTTGCGATGAAGTTTCTTCTCTGCTAGGGTTGAAATGGAACTCCACGCAGCACTGTTTCCTATTTTCAATCCGATCTCGCTCTCAAGAGCTCGAAGGTCACTTGAAGGTCCGTGTTAAGGGAAATCGCTGGTCTGTTCGACCCCTTGGGACTCTTAGCTCCCGTAATTACTTTAGCAAAAATATTTATGCAATCCTTATAGCTTCTTAACATAGATTGGGATGACCCTCTGCCCGAACAAAAGGCTAATTTCTGGCGTCAATATTATTCTGACCTCAGTCTGCTTTCCTCGCTAAAATTCCTCGCTGGATTACGGTGAAACGCGACGACAATTCGTACGAATTACACGGTTTTGCCGACTCTTCGGAGAGAGCTTACGCTGCCGTTATATACTTAAGAACAGGCTCGAAACATGCAAAACTAAGCCTTGTGTTAATCTGGTCGTAGCAAAAACACGCGTCGCTCCTCTTCGACAAGTTTCTCTACCACACTTAGAATTATGCGCCGCTACGCTACTGGTTCGCTTAATGAAATGCGTAAAGGATATATCGACTTACCTAACTGTAAACCCCATCTCTGGTCAGATTCCTCCATAGTTCCAAGTTGGTTGCAGCAGCACCCCTCAAAATGGAAAACCTTTGTTGCAAATCGGGTTTCAGAAATCCAAACTTCTCTGCCCGAAGCTACATGGCGACATATTCGGTCGTCCGAAAACCCCGCTGACGTCGCTTCTCGGGGTATATCTGGAGAAAAAATTGAATTACATAAATGTGGTGGGAAGGACTCTCGTTTCTTTCTTTGCCAGAACCTAATCTAGATAGCTATCTTCTATCGAATATGACTACTGAACAGGAAGTACGCGCAACAAAACTTACAAGGAAGGTTAGGGAACCTGGAAATTCCAAAAATTATGAAACTTCGCATACAAGTACAGTAAGTCATCCGTAATACGACCCTGTTTTCCGTTGGTGCCATAACTCGGTTTTAAAGGGTGAAATTACCCCTTGAAAAAAATTCGAAACTTTCTTTTTTGTGGAATATCCTAAAAACGGTGAGAGATATGAAAAAAAAGTTTAAACAAAAGTTGCACTGTTCTGTTGTGTTTATTAAATGGCGTGAAGAAAATTTTTGAATATTGCATAATTTTTTAGTTACCCCTCCCCCCCAACATTTTCTTGACGCCATTTTGTAAACACAACAGAACTGTGCAACTTTTGTTTAAACTTTTTTTTCATATCTCTCACCGTTTTTAAGATATTCCACAAAAAAGAAAGTTTCGAATTTTTTTCAAGGGGTAATTTCACCCTTTAAAACCGAATTATGGCACCAACGAAAAACAGGGTCGTATTACGGATGACTTACTATACTTGTATGCGAAGTTTCATAATTTTTGGAATTTCCGGGTTCCCTAACCTTCCTTGTTAGTAACGTAATCTATTCTGGTATCTCGTTTCTGGAAGAGTTCGTGAGTAGGTATTCTTCAATGACAAAGCTTTGCCGATTCACCGCATGGTGCTTACGATTTATTAAACGGCATCGCGATTCAAAAAACGAACAGAGAAACGAGCAAATTCTAAGTGCTCTCGAATTAAAAACTGCTCGACTTACCTTAATTAGATGCCTTCAAGAAATAGATTTCGAAAAGGAAAGATCTCTTCTATCGTAATCTGCTACTATCTCTCCTGGTCCCTTGGCTCGGTTGAACCCTTTTCTGGATCCCAACGGGCTTCTTCGAGTAGGAGGTCGACTAAAAAACGCACTTCTGGATTTTCAAGAGAAGCATCCTATCATCCTTCCTAAAAAAGGACATCTCGTTAATCTATTAGTTCGAGAAGCACATTATAATACTCTTCATGGCGGAGTACAACTCACCTTGGGAACGCTTCGCCAAAACTACTGGATTCTGTGGATTCTTCGCGGGTCCGGCCTTCAAGACCCTTCTCGAATTCTGGCGTAGATTACACAGGGCCGTTTCACACAAAAATCGCCCCCGGAAGAGGTTATAAAACTCGGAAATCTTACGTGGCTGTTTTCATCTGTCTGTCCACACGCGCCGTGCACTTGGAACTAGTATCCGATTACACTACCGATGCCTTTCTTGCAGCGTATCGCCGCTTTTCTTCTCGTCGCGGCAAATGTTCAACGATTATCAGCGATCAAGGCACTAATTTTATCGGCGTCGATCGCGAACTGCGAAGACTATTCAAGGCAGCAAACTTCGAGCAGGAGAAATTAACCTGCGTGCTGGTGCAAGAGGGGACGACATGGCGTTTTAACCCTCCTGCCGCTCCCCACTTCGGAGGTATCTGGGAGGCTGCCGTTAAATCTATGAAGTTTCACCTCAGGAGAGTCATCGGAGATACGGCACTAACTTTCGAAGAAATGAGCACTGTCCTCGCACAAATTGAGGCGTACCTCAATTCTCGCCCTCTTGCCCCGGTGGGGGACGATTCTAGTAGTTGTTCTATGCGGATTCTAAATCACTGGCGTCAGCATTTTTTGTAATTTGACACCACACCGTCAGCAGAAATATGATACCCCCCACCCCGACAACATCCACCCCTCTCCCCACCCTATGACCTTGAACTGAAATTTGACACCACCGTCAGCAGAAATATGATACCCCCCACCCCGACAACATCCACCCCTCTCCCCACCCTATGACCTTGAACTGAAATTTGACACCACCGTCAGCAGAAATATGATCCCCCCTCCCTCCCCCGCCCCATAACCACCCTACCCTATGACCTTGAACTGAAATTTGACACCACCGTCAGCAGAAATATGATACCCCCCACCCCGACAATATCCACCCCTCTCCCCACCCTATGACCTTGAACTGAAATTTGACACTCCAACCCCATGACAACCCCCCACCCCATAACCTTGAACTGAAATTTGACATCGTCAGCAGAAATATAACACCCTACCCCCACCCTCCATGACCTTGAACTGTTTGTTCTTATCGGAAGGTCACTTTTTCTACGTCTTGAAAATGATTTTTTCTACGTCTTGGAAATGAGTTTTTTGTTGACGCAGCAAATCTGACACTGCAATTCGTGACTATAGAAGGTAGGGGGTTTGCTAAAGTTTCAAGCATACGCAAAACCAAATTGACCATCACCGCAAGCGCATCGTTCGCGAGATTGTATTGTGAAAAGTGAAATATGTATTCTCAAAGTTTCAAAGAGTTTTTTTGCCAACGGAAGCGCCCCGCAAGTTCTACTCAAGAAGCAGAGGCACGCAAAAAAATGACAAAACATCAGGACGACGTGAAGTAAGTGTTCGAAACACATTTCATTTAACGCTGCTGGTATTTATTTGTTCCAATAACATATTTAAACGGTATTTATTTGTTCTAGAATCGCACCACAATTATCATGTCGAATTTTGGGTCGAAAATATCCATTGACGGATTCTTGTACAAAGCATTTGGAAATCGGCATAAATATACTTGGCGACAATTTCTACCCGAAACTCATATTATCAGACAGCCGAAACAACCGCCTGGAGCTGAGCATAGTCACGTGGTCGCTGATTGTAGCCGAAGCGGACAACGTATGCAGCTTCTTTGACGATTCAAAAGATACACGCGACAATATTAATTTTAATGATATAAGTGTTGAATTTGGAGTGCTATATGGCGTAAAAGTAATTAAATTGATTAGCAATGATATATGTATGTGCATGATGAAAAAAACATTTGAGAAAATGGTAATTTTAAATGATTGTATAATTGAAATGCATAATGCATTATATGATAAACTGTATTCGGTGGAACAAAAATTTAAAGAGTTTGTTGCATTAGTTCGGGGATACGGAGATGTAAAAGTGCATGCAGAGGTTGTGCAGCATATCAAAGAAACTGATATTTATGATCCAAATTCAATTATCGATTGTGAATTAGTAGCTTTAGGTATTCAGGCAATAATAACAGCTGCATCAGCAGCATCTTAACAGAGAAAAAAGGATTATGTTACAAATTATGTTAGAAATTATACTTTAATAAATCATAATGTATTGCATCATTTGCAACTTCTCTCTCTACCTATATAAACCCAAACATCCCAGGAAAAATTTCACTTCCTATACGATAGCCGTACGATGTGCATATGTAAATTTGATCTTCGAATTAGCACAAAAAGAATTCGCACCAGATTGGAAAATACTTTTGTCTGCGCGCGTTGCTGGAATATTGTTAGCCAAAGAAGAAAGTAATGGCACCGCGGAAAAGTAACAAGAAGAAGAAGACGAAGTCGCGCAAACTTCCAGTTGCAAAACGTGGGGGATTTCTTCCAGCACTTGTACCTATTTTTGCAGGCCTTTCAGCTTTGGGCACGGTGGCTGGCGGTGCAGCAGGTATCGCCAAGGCAGTCAACGATGCATCTGCAGCACGGAAAACATTAGAGGAAGTGAAACGGCACAATCGTGTTATGGAAGGACATGGACTTTACCTTGCACCATATAAACGGGGAAAAGGAATTAAAGAAAAAAAAAAGAAGCGCTTCGGCAAATTGTAACGCTTCCAAAGGGTGCAATGACAAATGTACAGTTATATAACTTTGCACGAAAGTTGAACTTTCCATATTTTCGAGGTGTTTTCATGCGCACAAATTTACCCTCTAAATCGTTCTTAAACGAATGCGGTATCGTGAATTTAGATAAATCGGAAGGTCCTGGTACACACTGGGTAGCTTACGTAAAGCGGGGTAATTGTGTTAAATATTTCGATTCTTTTGGAAATCTGAGACCACCGACAGAGTTAATAAACTACTTCGGAAAGCATGTAACGATTTTATACAATCACACGCAGTATCAAAAATTCAATACGAGTGTATGTGGACAACTCTGCTTGCATTTTTTAGCTGGAAATGTATAAAATAGTTTCAATGCACATAGTCTTCACAGTTGCAAAGATGTCGTTGACGTTTACGTTAAGCGGAAAAAATTCTGTGCTTAGCACTGATTACTTTCCACCTATAGACTTGAAGGATGATAATTACGAACTCGGACTCGTTGATTTTCAAGCTTTCAACACAATACCAAACGTTGACTTTACAAACAATAAATTTTACTTTGATGCCGATGGTGAGATCACGATACCGGATGGTTCGTATGAACTCGAAGCGCTAAATAAATACTTGCAAGAGAAAATAATGGACAAGACAAAAATCATTTTATTTCGTACAAATAACAGCACTTTGAAAAGTGAAATATATAGTGATTATACAATCGATTTTACCAAACCAAATAATATAGGATCGCTTCTCGGGTTTTCTACATATCGCATATTACCGCCGGGGCAATGGCACGAGTCGGATATACCCGTAAATATTATGAAAGTAAATGTGCTGAGGATTGAATGTAATATTACGACTGGCGCGTATAGCAACGGTCAATGTGTTCATACCATTCATGAGTTTTCACCGCGCGTGCCACCAGGATATAAAATTTCGGAAAGTCCCACGAACGTCATTTATCTTCCAGTTATCGTGAGAGCCATTGATCACCTTAGTATACGCATTACCGATCAAAACGATAATCTGATAAATTTCCGTGGAGAAGAATTGACAGTGAGGCTTCATATTAGGCGGTGTAAAAAATAACATGAATATAAACATAATAATCAATGGCCTGTTGAACGGCACGAACGGCTCGAACGGCCAGCGAACGGTTCGAACGGCTCGAACGGCTCGAACGGCCCGCGAACGGCTCGTTGAACGGCTCAAACGGCTTGCCGTTGAACGGCTCGAACGGTCCGCGAACGGCTCGAACGGCCCGCTGAACGGCTCGAACGGCTTTCCGTTGAACGGCTCGAACGGCTCGAACGGCCCGCTGAACGGCTCGAACGGCTCGTTGAACGGCTCGAACGGCTTTCCGTTGAACGGCTCGAACGGCTCGAACGGCTCGTTGAACGGCTCGAACGGCCCGCTGAACGGCTCGAACGGCTTTCCGTTGAACGGCTCGAACGGCTCGAACGGCTCGTTGAACGGCTCGAACTGCCCGCTGAACGGCTCGAACGGCTCGTTGAACGGCTCGAACGGCTTTCCGTTGAACGGCTCGAACGGCTCGAACGGCTCGTTGAACGGCTCGAACGGCCCGCCGAACGGCTCGAACGGCCCGCTGAACGGCTCGAACGGCTCGTTGAACGGCTCGAACGGCTTTCCGTTGAACGGCTCGAACGGCTCGAACGGCTCGTTGAACGGCTCGAACGGCCCGCTGAACGGCTCGAACGGCTTTCCGTTGAACGGCTCGAACGGCTCGAACGGCTCGTTGAACGGCTCGAACGGCCCGCTGAACGGCTCGAACGGCTCGTTGAACGGCTCGAACGGCTTTCCGTTGAACGGCTCGAACGGCTCGAACGGCTCGTTGAACGGCTCGAACGGCCCGCCGAACGGCTCGAACGGCCCGCTGAACGGCTCGAACGGCTCGTTGAACGGCTCGAACGGCTTTCCGTTGAACGGCTCGAACGGCTCGAACGGCCCGTTGAACGGCTCGAACGGCTCGTTGAACGGCTCGAACGGCTTTCCGTTGAACGGCTCGAACGGCTCGAACGGCTCGCTGAACAGCTCGAACGGCATGCTGAACATTTTACGGCAGCTGCAGTAAGGATAATGATGTAAAAACGATAACAATTATACAATCATTCAGTAGAGGGAATATATCCAAATCGGACACATCGCAAGAGCACATCGTCAAACGCTCCGACGACGCGACCGTTTAATATACGTTATATATCCGTTCATTTAATCGCCTTTCAAGAGAACAAGCGGCACTTATGCTAAACATTACTAGAAATAATGCTGTTGTACACAGATGCTAAAACTCAACCGATCAACAATCCGCCGAATGCATTATTGAGCACCCCGTTGAACGAGTTGCTAAAAGGATCGTTAGAAAATGGATGGAACCAGAACTTCAATCACAAACGCACAAATTGTACTTGCAGCAGCAGCAATTACCACGGTTGCAGGAATAATAATCATGTATTAAACGGTGATGACTCTTTACAATCATTTAGTAAGGACAATATCTCCACACTGAACACATCGCAAGATTTGAGCGACAAAAACACGCAATTTCTGCAATCGTTGGGTTTTGTGATTAAGAAACGAAAATGATGGACCCATTGAACATTGCCAGTTTACCGATTTCTGACGATCGAATTACAAAGATCGAATTACATAGTTACAGCCCATACGCCAACACAACGTTCGGAAACAATGATGAAATACGAATTCCCATTCAACAACAAGATTTGTACACGTTTCCTAGTGAGAGTTACCTTTACGTCGAAGGAAAACTCATTCTCAACGATGAGAATGTTGCAGGAACTTCAGTTGGACTAGAAATGAATTGCGCAGCATTTATGTTTGATGAAATTCGATATGAATTAAACGGCGTGGAGATCGATCGTTGTAAAAACGTTGGAATAACAACTATGATAAAAAATGGAGTATCGTTGACAACGACAAAATCAAAAATGCTTGAAAACGCTGGTTGGATAGACATACCCAATGCAGGAGGCTACTTTGACTTTTGTGTTCCTCTAAATATGCTGCTCGGTTTTTGCGAAGATTACAAACGAATAGTGATTAATGCGCATCATGAATTGATTCTGATTCGATCGCGAGACGACAAAAATGCTCTTTATGGAACAGATGGTGCAAAATACACGCTGCAATTATACAAAGTACAGTGGAGGATGCCACATGTCACGCTCGAAGAAAGACACAAACTTTCATTGTTGCGTATCCTTGAAAACGGTCAAACGATAATTATGAGTTACCGTTCCTGGGACTTATACGAGTATCCAATGTTACAAGCAACCACTAAACATACATGGAGCATTAAAGCAGCTACGCAATTAGAAAAACCGCGATATGTAATATTTGCATTACAAACGGATAAAAAAAATAAGCTCAATAGACATATCACCAAATTTGATGACTGCAAACTCACCAATTTTCGATTGTATTTAAATTCGGAATCATATCCGTATGACAATTTGAATCTTGACTTTAATAAAAATAGATACTCTGTCCTTTACGACATGTATGCAAAATTCAGAAAGTCATATTACGGAGCAATGTGCAGTAATGGTGATGACGGAGCTCTATACGATAAGATACTCTTTTTCGGCTACGGCCCATTCGTTGTCATTGATTGCTCGCATCAGAACGAATCGATAAAAAGCGCTACAATCGATGTAAGAATCGATTTTGAGTGTAGTGAAAACGTTCCTGAAAATACTAGCGCCTACTGTTTGATCATTCACGATCGTATCGTGCAGTACAATCCACTGACCAATGTAGTGCGCAAACTCTCTTAAGTGAAAGAGGGTTTATATGATCATTCCGCAGTAAAAGCGGTCATTTTTCGCCACAAATTCAACTAATCAAAATGAATGTACCAACATTCGTGGACATTCAAGGCTTCAAAAGCGATACGAACGAGTTTTTCGTAAAGGAACTTGCTATCTTCCAGAATGGGAATCGTGTACAATGTTTCATCTTTGCGCCACCATTTGCTAAGAAAAAATTGTCGAAAGCAGAATTAAGACAAATAAAATGGTTGACGCAAAATCATCACGGTTTTGAGTGGGACGATGGTACCGTGCCGTATTCATGCCTTCAAGAGTGTGCCACTTCGTGTTTGAAAGATAGTATTCATGGATCTGTATACGTCAAGGGCATTGAGAAAGAAAAATGGCTGAAGAAACTTTATCCTTCAGTCAGTCCAATCAATATAGAGGTTTTGAACAAAGATGACGATCTACCGAATTTGCCAACCAAGAGCCGGCATATTCAGGATGGATGGATGGATAAACATATGGCATGCATCGCGCACAATGGGGCATGTGCTATGAGAAACGTATCGATATTAAAAGAATGGTGGTTAAAAAAAAGGAAGGAGGAAGATGAAGAGCTGTGCATGGAACATTATAACCGGCCGGGGGATGACACGCACATAGATGGACCTCCACCGAAAAAGAAAAATTGTTGCATTTGTCTTAAAACACGAAACATTTAATATCATTTATTAATTTTGTTCATTACTGTAAAATAATAAAATCTATTTAGTAAAAATATACTTTATGCGTCTTAATGTTGTTTTACCTAGAACGATTGTATGTGTAACGTTTGTGTTTCATATTCCAATGTAGGAGATACAAAAGGAATGATCTTCTATTTCAAAGACATGAGGGAGTAGGGCGAAATCCATGTTTACATGCAGACACGTGTTGATGTGCAATCTGGTACAGATAGAGAGAGCATCGTCGAGACAGACTTTTGGTCACGTTTTGCTTGGATGCCTCTTTGACGGCTTGCTGACGCGGTTAACATGAGGGGGTAGGGTGAAATGTTTACAGGTAGACACGTGTCGAGTGCAATCTGATACAGATTGAGCGAGCATTGTCGAGACAGACTTTCGGTCACGTTGTTGCTTGGATGCGTATTTGATGGCTCGGTCACGAATTACATTCCGCGTGTCCGCCACCACCGCGCGCCCGCCGCCGCCGCCGCCGCCGCCGCCGCCGCTGTCGCCGCGTTGCCGCCGCGCCGCGGAGAAAAGGGTTAATCGCGGTTAAAGCGCGTTATCGCCGCGGAGAAAAAGGGTTAATCGCGGTTAAAGCTCGTCTACGGCCGCGGTTAAAGCGCGTTCACGACGCGGACAAGCAGCTTTTCCGCAACCTATAAAGAGGCTGAATCATTAAATATATGGTTATTATATAGACGATATGCGTTTCGCAAAGCAGCCCCTGTCCATCCTTATTCTCGATTTAGACGAGAGGACAACACGCATGGACGATCGTCGGCGACGACACGGGCCCCTCTTGCCGAATACGATACGTGGTATAATTTGCGGTCCATCGAACTGCGGTAAAACGAACGTCGTAATCAGTCTGATCGAGAGCCCGAACGGTGTAAGATTCAATAACGTATATGTATACTCAAAATCATTGCAACAACCAAAGTACAAATATCTCGAACGAATTTTGACAAACGTTCCTGAAATCGGATACTTTTCATTTTCAAATAATGCCGAAGTCGTGCCACCGAACGAGGCGCTGCCCGATTCGGTGTTTATATTCGATGACGTTGCGTGCGACAAGCAAGACGTGATAAGAGAATATTTCGCTATGGGTAGGCACTCGCGCGTGGACTGTTTTTATCTCTGTCAGACTTATGCGAGAATACCGAAACACCTAATTCGCGACAATGCCAACCTTTTGATCGTGTTCAAACAAGATGGCACGAATCTACACCACATTTATAATGATCATGTAAATACAGACATGTCGTACGAAAACTTTTGTAAATTGTGTGCGCAGTGTTGGGAACAGAAATATGGTTTCGTAATAATCGACAAGGACAGCTCGATGGAACATGGCCGTTACAGAAAAGGATTTAACGAATTTGCCGTTTTCTGAAACATTTAGTCAATCGATAGAACGCTTAGCGAGTAGACGTCTTCTCTTTGCAATGAATAATAGTAATATTAAAGAATCGAGTAAAGTTGCGAATGCTATAGCTAAAACAAGCGATGCTATACGCAAAAAACGCAGAGCTCTCAAATCGGAGAGCATCGACGAAGAGAGAGTCATCGAAAAACGATTGAGACCCGTGGTAGAACCGCTGGAACGAATTATCGAGAATATATCAGCGGTATCGCCACATTCAGACACGATCGATATAAAATCCGAGTCGACATTCCCAACTTTGAATATTAAAGAACCGCAAAAATTGACGTCAACTCCTTTTCTTAACCCTCAAAGCGCACAAACTGCAAGAGCGCGCATTTATTCCGAACCTGGTACATCTTCGAGTGAACAGACGGTGGATGTGACGAAAGATCGTGATGAATCGATACATGCCGTTGAAACGTACGGCGAATGCGACGAGAATCTTAATGTTTCTATGCAGCGAATTTTGGACAACCCTAGCGAAAACATACGTAGCCATTTCACGGAAAATTTAGGGCCGTTGGCAGCTAAATACATTCAATTACTCTTCACCGATCGTGAGAAGAAAATAGATGACGTGTATGGAGTATACGTACAACGCAACAAATTAATGCTTGGAAGTTCAGTTTTCGACGTAAACAAAAACGACGATGTGATTATTAATGGGGTGAAGTACAGAGGAACAACTGGTTTGTACGAATTACTATTCATGAGAATGCCTGATGACACCTTGTTCAACGATGCTGATTTACACAAATACGCGGAAATATTAAAGTCGTCGAACGCTCATAGACGCAGCCATATCTCGTCGGGGCTTGTGAAAAGTAACAAGGGTTACAAGTATAAATATATCATTGCAAAATTGCTTAAGAACGAGCGGCGTGGAGGTAATCTGATACCGTTCGATATGGTGGCTAACGATAACGCGGTGGACTACGTGCACTGGAATGACCCAAACGAGCTCGTCGATAGATTACGTCTTCTCGTATCCTCGAAATCCGCAGGACATACGGGGCATGACAACGAGATCGTTTCTATAATCGAAGAACTTCGAGAAGCTGGGTTGATTATAAATTGATGCGTTCGTAAAGCATGATGTTAGTTTACAAACATGAAGAAGGTGAAGAGCAATCATATCACGGGCGAGAAGCTACAGCTGGTCAATGAGTTGCACGCGCCGGCGAGACGTAACTTTAGACGTAGACGAGTCATTGTACGGGGTTACGATGATCTCTGGCAAGCGGATCTCGTAGAGATGCGACAGTATGCGCGAATCAACAATGGCCACAATTACATACTCACCGTCATCGATGTCTTATCTAAATACGCTTGGGCCGTAGCAGTGAAAGCGAAAAATGGAAAAAACGTTACGGATGCATTTTTAAACGTTTTGAATGATGGAAGAAAACCAAAAAATCTTCAAACGGATAAGGGAAAGGAATTTTATAATGCAGAATTCCGAAATCTTATGAAAGAATACGATATAAATCATTACTCTACGCACAGTGTAATGAAAGCATCGATAATAGAACGTTGGAATAGGACGTTGAAAAACGAAATGTGGAAAAAGTTCACGCTTAATGGAAGCTATGCGTGGACAACCGTCTTACCGGCGCTGGTCTCAGATTATAACAATAGAAGGCATCGTACGATTAGAATGCGTCCCATCGATGTGACACCGGAACACGCGGACAGACTTTTATCGTCCGTATATTCTAACATAAAGATTGCAGCTCCGGCCAAGTACAAGGTCGGTGATCACGTGCGAGTTAGTAAATACAAAACCTTATTCGCAAAGGGTTATACACCGAATTGGACAACTGAAATTTTCACAATTATTAAAATTCAACGAACAAATCCTGTAACGTATCTCTTGCAAGATATGCAAAAACAACCGTTGGTTGGCGGGTTCTACGAATATGAGCTACAAAAAGTAAAAAATCACGATGTATACTTAGTGGAGAAGGTTCTACAACGAAGGGGAAATAAAGTTTTCGTCAAATGGTTGGGGTTTGATTCTACGCACAATTCATGGATAGGAGCGAACAATATTTTATAATCTATATTTAAAAATGTTTGTAATTATACAGATTATATGAATAAATAATTTTTCGGCTTTATTTTGTGTTTACTTTTATTACAGGGGAATGCTATTTTATAAATGAAGGGAGATTGGTCTAAGAATAAATTATATTGATAATTTTGAATACTTTTTAATACAATAAATGTAATACATAATACATAATACATAATACATAATACAATAATACAATTCGCTGGGAGGTGGAGGCTATAACAGACAAAATAAAACCCGCATTAGGTAAAATCTAATAAATTAAAAAACATAAACGGACGGGCAACTCACATCAATCTCCTCCAACCGGCATCGGATTGCATTTATTGGCCACTTAAATTTTCCGTGTATGGTAAACGTGGTGATACACATCAATATCTCCCCAAATAGGGCCCTCATCTATTTCCTCTCCAAACAGCGCCCTCAAATCGAATAAACCTTCATGATTCGGATTCCAACCTTCGGCCCACATTAACATCTGGCTGAACCGATGATCTGCTCGCTTCCGGCGCACTTCGATGAATCTTTTTATTGGCACTAATCCTAACCTTTCAGCTTTTAACAAACAACTAGTTAAAAAATAAAATTAACACACCAAGACAAGTAATCGTTAAAGACTACTTACAATACTGTTCAATAAGTGCCCTAAAGGCAAGTAGTTCAAGTCGTGGAACGGTAGCCATCGTAAACTGATTAATGCGAAATGAATAGCGGACTGAATAGCGGATAATGAAAACTCATCGGTTTATAAAGCACCGAGAAAATATCCCCTCCAATCCTAATACATCCAAACACTAGACTTTCAGCATCTCGCGAAATTGCAAATTTGCAAGAACTCCGAGTCGGGCACCTCTCTCTCTCTCTCATGAAATTGCACGGCTCGCAAAAACTTGAACGTTGCAAAGAATAACGATTGAATAATTTTATTTTCATATCGCATTAACGGTTTTGCAATTTTATTTTCATATTACATTAATGAAGTAGGGGGAAGGGCAAATCGCAATATGACATAGCCTATGTCCATCTTAAAAGAATAATCAGTCCAATAGTGCAAATTTCATTAAAATCCGTGTAGTCATTTAAACGTGAAGAGGAACAAACGATCAGACATTTTCACTTTTATATATTAGTAGGGATAAGGGCAGGGAAATAGGGATAAGAATAAGGAAGTAGGGATAATAGTTGATTAAAATTCCCGAGCAAAGTCGGGTAACGCAGCTAGTACTATTATATATAAAGAGACCGCGTTTGTATGTACAGAAAAATTTCAAAAACTACTTGCCCGATTGATACCAAATTTTAACAGTAGCTTCCATGCCTTCTCTGGAGTGACATGGGCTATATTATTTTAATAAACTATGGAAACTATCGCATTGAATTCTGCTTATTCGTGTGCGATCGTGGCAACGCATTATGTAGTATGGGTCGCCGCTTTTCTACTGTTTCTGCAGGCAGCAATACCTACTTTTCTGAAATACTAGAGATTGATCACCAAAAATAATACAACAATTATTACTTCAAATTCTTGAAGTTTTTATTTATGAGAGCGGGCGAAGCTGCGAATACATGAAGGATTTGTATTTACTGACTCGCACGTGTTCGCTGGCCATGCATTTCCAAGTATCTTTATACGCATGCAGGGTTTCGAGTTCTTGCAAACCTTTTAATTTCATGCCGATTCCGAGTTGTTACAACATGTAAGATATCCGGCAGATTAATCTCAGATTGTGTTGGCGGTTTTCATTGTTAGAAATGGAGGGAGATGTTTCCCCTGTTTGCTTTATAAGCGTATCAGCGCCGCGTTTTCGTTATTCAAAATGAACTTTACAAACGAACAATTCCTTGCTCTGCAGGCGTTCATCGCCTCTCAGCGTAAGTAGTTTTTTCAATAATTACTTTTAGCGCGTAAATTTTATTTATTTTTAATTCGTTTTTGTTAACAGCCGCTACCTTAAGGAGTCTAGGATTTGTACGGAAAAAAGACCTCCGAAATGTTCGGCGGGAGCGGGCGGAGAGGCGACGGAACGCTGAGAAGATATGGGCGGACGCCGCATTCGATTTGTGGCAATTGTTCCGCGAGGAGCTTGATGTGAGTTACTTGCACGTTTTTGTTTTATTTGATTTTTTTACTATGTATTAATGTATGTTTTATTTTATCTGTTATAGCCGGATTGGTGATAGAAGAAAAAATTAAAAAAACATATGAATAATAATACTAATAATAAAATACAAGTATATCCAATATTAATGTAATTTATTTTTTGTCGCACCCTTTCCTATACTTCCTTTAATAAAATATACAGTAAAGACGAAATCAAAGTATTTTTTTGCCACGCCCTTCCCCACGCATGGAAAACATTCCAAGATCAACAACAAATTATAAAAAATTAATTAGAAACACATTATGTAGTGGACCGAATTGCGAATCTAAACCATTCTCGAGTCAACTTGAACACACAAAAATTTCATCAAAATCGGTTCAGCCGTTTAGGAGGAGTTCAGTCACATACAGACACACAGAAGAAATATAAGGATATGAAGTATGATTATTGGGAAGGGTTGGGCAAAATAAATTACATTAATAACGATTATATACTTTTTTATTTTCATATTACATTAATGGAATATGGGGAAGGGTGTGGTACAGAATAAATTACACTAATAACGGTTATAGATATTTATATTTTACGTTAAATAATATAATAAGGAAAAATAAAAAAATATCAATGTAGGCGGCTACCACCAGTCCGGCTATAACAGATAAAATATACATTAATACGCAGTAAAAATCTAATAAATCAAAATAAAATCGGACAGGCAACTTACATCGATTTCTTCTCCGAACAAATATCGGAGGTCGAACAGATCGACCTCCGTCCAGGTAGCCGCCCACCGCGCTTCATAGTCGCGCCGCCACTCCTGCCGCTCGCGGCACTTTGCGGGTAGTTGCGCATCGTCCTCCGCCGGCGCAATTTCAAAAATTGGCATTACTATGGCTGTTAAGACGAAAACAATTAGTTAAAAATAAATAAAATTTGGGTAATTGTTGAAGATTACTTACGATAATATTTGACAATCGCCAAGAATGCTAAGGATTCCAACCTTGGGATTGCCATCGTTGAACGGAAAATAATGAATAAAACGAACACGCTTGGGTTTATAAAGCACTGTGAAAACATCTCCCTCCAAACTCTAAGACCTGAGATAAGTAAAAACTCCAGTCTCTTTCTCTCTCTCTCTCATGAAGTTGCAAGGTTTGCATGAACTCGAAACCCTACAGGCTTATAAAGATACTTGGAAATTAATATTTTACTCGTGGAGCAAAGAATAAATTATGTTTTTAGGAATAATTATTTATTTTATAATGCCCCCAAGGCAATGTTCTTGTGGATTGTGGAATTATGAATCGTTTATCATCGTAAGGACTAAGCACCTTCTTTTCTTCACATATAGAATATACATTGTGCAATTTTGAACGAATACATCTCTGTTCACGATGCACTTCTAAACGTTCATACAAGCAACGTATATAATCATCGAAGGAAATAGTTTTCCTAACTACGTTACTTTTGACACCCTTCACTTTTTTCGTGTCCCGTTTGCCCTCTACGCGCAAAGCATACATTTTCGACCGAAGTCCGACAAACTCAGTCATTATACACCCATTATTTTCATCCTTCATTAATCCCGGTACTTTTTTATTTACTCGTGGCATACTGTAAACATTGTCCTCGGTATAGTCGCTCGTGTCAAACCGATGTATATCGCGTTTCATTACATCGTATATGTCATCACATTCCAGTTCGTATATAAGACTGTCTGTGTCTGTGTATAATATTTTACAAAGATGTTTAAATTTCGGCCAAATATAATCATGATGGAATTCGTACAAACATGTTTTTTGATATATCCAGAATACACATACCAACATAAATGGGTTTTGCAAATTTAATTTCCAACTTTCGCATCTCTATTGCGACCAAATATTCCGAAAATATTGATCTGCTATGAAAATTTGGTTTTGATATCAGGGCCTCGGCCCCGTATCTACCATCCCATTTTGTAACTAATTTAACGTCTACATGATTTCTAACGTTCTCCATAGTTTTGCCAAAGACTGCATTATTCATTAATTTAAATAAATTCTTTTCAAAATCATTTTTAGCCGCAGTTCTAAGTTGCGTGTTTAAATGAATGTATTCGCGAAGCCATGGAGATTGTTTAAATTCTAAAACGCGATGAATTACAGAAACTTTTAAACCATGATTTAAGCATTGTTGAAGATTGCGGTAATGGATGATGTAACGTTGCTTATCCTGAACTGTAGCGAGTAGTTTCTCGTGTTTGGCATTAGGAGGCTTCTCGCGTATTGGACAAAATGGTAAATCTGCATGCTTATCGTGTAATTCTAGCGGGTATTTCAAATCGACTTCCAAAATATATCCAATGTCCGAATTTTCGGATATCGCATGAATGTTAAAAGTTTTAATTTCATTATCGTCTAACCACTTAAACTCGCCGTAAGGTAGATACTGCGACATTGCCCATCCATACAAATTATTAACGTCGAAATAAACTAAATATCGCGATGGTTCTTCGGAATTGTATGAATCCATGTATTTATTATTGGCCTTTGCGTATCGATTAGAACATTGACTTAAACCACCACGTATGCCACGCTCTATGAAAAGTAGCATATCGATATCCGTCAATAATTCTAATTCGATACGCGTGTGCTTCAGCATTGCATCCCACGTAAAACCGGGTAAAGTATAGTAATATGCAGGATCCAATTTGTAACTTCTCAAACAGCTGCCACGAAAATTTTCAAAAATGTCGGCCAATAATAAAACGTCTGTTTTTAGATATAAATCGCTGTATTCGCCAAGTGTTTTTATATTAAAACTGTGCCAGACTTTTATCGCGTGGTCATAATCCTGCTGTGAAACGGCACAGTCGCTTAGTTGATTATAAAATTTGTCACATGTCGGCAATGTTGTCTCGCTCAGTTTCATGTAGTCGGTAACATAATCGTATGGAAAGATGCCTTTTCGTGTAAGCAAATCGAATCTTATCTCGTTCAAAAAATTAAATTGTGACCGTAAAATCGTCATATCGTCTTTCCCTAGATATGAACTCAATTTATCTAAACTTGAATTTAAAAATTTGAATGAATCTATAAATCGAAGCGAAATTTTGTAACGTTTTAGATTCGTTGAAAATGAAATATATTTTTCTTTTGTAATTGGCAAGACTGATGTCGAGCCTTCGATAATCGTTACCAATTCTTTTATTACAAAATGGGCATCGTATCCCGATAAGTTATGAAACACTATTGGTATAAAACGTTTATTTTTATAATTTAAATTACACCCCTGGTGAGCAGGTCCTCGGTAACGACCAGTGAAATGGCAATGATCTCGAACTTTTGTTTCGTCGATGTCGAACGGTTTTTCGCAAATATAACAATGCGTTGCATTCATATAATTTTCTCTTTCATCACCCGTCAAATTTGTCATGGGCACATTCGTATTAAATAATGGTGCAATTTTTCTTACAAGGCTCTCAAGTTCATTCACGAACCATTCAGCACAGTCAGGACCCCGATACGCGCGATACTCGCACACCGATGCGTTGTATGAACAGTGAAAATAATATCCCACACTGTATGCTTCGTGTTGCTGGTATGCATTGCAGTGTCCTTGATTGCTGTTAACCTTCTTAAGCATGCATTCGAAATCGGCGTACACGATGAATGGATGACGTTCTCGGTGACAAAAATTATCAAACTTTATTATTTTATCTTCACTCGATGGTAGAATGATTGCGCAATCGTTCATCTTCATGCAGTCCTTCGTATGTTTCAATAACTTTTCTTCCGCATAAAAGTAGTGAAGGCATCTGCATATAAACAAAGTAACTGCATTAGTACAAAAAGAACAAACGCATACACTAAAATAGATCGTAATGGCATGATACAAACCTGTCACAAATATAAGTTTTACTCTTATGTGCACTCAGCTGGTTTGAAACAAGCCGGGAAAGATTTTTAATCCATGCAAAGTGACGCACATTACGGTTGGGCGTTTCAAGCATCAGCAGGTTAACGTGACGAAATCTTTTGTTGGTGGTGAGTTGGAGCGGAGCACACCTTTTCACATTCAAGTCCCAAAAATAAACGTTTATCGAAACATCGTTTTGGCGTTCAAATTTTGGTATTTGATTAAGGGTTATTGGAAATGCGATGCCCTCCAAATTTAAAACGGTGTCATAGTTGGGATACGATGATGGTCGATTTGCATTCACATGGACGGGATATAATGCTGCAACTATCGATCTGACAAAACACGTATCATCGTCAACTGTCACATTTACTACCGCTCTTTTGTCCTTGATTGTTTTTGGTATGTCTGTGTAACAACCAGCATGCATCGGATTGCATTTATTGATATTTAACATCAAATGCAGAATTTTCGATATTGCCCAACCACTGTCCCGTTCCTGAAATTCTTCCATCAGTGTTAAAGTTGAGTTCACAACGTATTTGTCATACCAATCGTTCAAGTTTGATGTAGAAAATAATTGTTTATTTCTTACACTGAAACTTTTCACATCAGTTTTATTATTAGTGGTAAACTCCCCATACAACACCGTATTCACTTTTATGCATGAATGATTTAGGAAAACTTCCGCTAGACGTTGGAATACTATTTTTCTAGCATCTTCCAAAAAGTTTCGTGGTTCAATATGCTCGGTGTTGATTATAATTCCTGTAGTTATCCGGTTATGGAAAGCTGATTCTACATTCTCCCAGATAAGAGATGATGATGCACGTGATTCAGCATCTGTTCTCCTTTGACCTTCGCCTATTTTTACAGATCCGTGTAACTCTGCTCTTAACGATTTAAATCTCGCTATCCTGGCTGTTAAACTATTTTTCAAACCAGTTGATAAGTCCTTTTCGAGTTGCAATCGCTCTATCATTAAATCAATGCATTGATTGCATTGCACCAGACATGCGTTTCGGTCGTCGTTACTACTTATGACTGCAATACGTTGTGTCAAAAGTTGTTCTATACAAGCAAGTTCGTTTAGTAATATTGCCTTTTGACCACTAGGATGATCATTGTCACGATACAATATCCTACGCAAGGCGTCGATTCTTTCTTTGTATGCTTCTATATCTCGCCATCCTTCGACTGATAAATCGTCTCCCATTTGTAATCGTTCGTCTATCAATTCGATGCACTGGTCACATTGCATCAAGCAATCACAACGCTCATCTTCAGTATTGATGTTTATCGCCCGCTGCGCCAATAATTCGGTGATGCGTTCGAGTTCTTGCAGTAACATGGCCTCCATTTCTCTTTTCCACAAACACGTTAAGTAGCCTTGCACTTCTAATTGTCAAACTACGTATGACACACATTGCAAAATTTTCTCCCATTTTATTAAAGTAGGGCTGTCATTGACGAAAGTGTTTAATTGCTGTTCATTCTGCAGCGTCAACAAAAAACCGCATTTCCAAGACGTAGAAAAATTCGTTCAAGGTCATGAGCAAAACCTCTACCTTCTATAGTCGCGAATTGCAGCGTCAGATCTGCTGCGCCAACAAAAAATCTCATTTTCAAGACGTAGAAAAGTGGCTGGGGCCTTGTGTCGTCTTCCGATAAGACAAAAATAGTTCAAGGTCACGGGGAGGGGGGGCATCATATTTTTGCTGATGATGTCAACTTTCAGTTCAAGGTCGGGGGGGGGGGGATATTTCTCCTGTGGGGATAGCTATGGGGTGGGGGTTGTCATAGGGTGGGTATTTCAACTGAGGGGGTGGTTAAAGGGCGGGTTTCAACTGAGGGGGTGGTTAAAGGGCGGGGGTTGTCATAGGGTGGATATTTCTGCTGAGGGGGTGGTTATGGGGTGGGTATTTCTGCTGAGGGGGTGGTTATAGGGCGGGGGTTGTCATAGGGTGGGTATTTCTGCTGAGGGGGTGGTTACAGGGCGGGGGTTGTCACAGGGTGGTTATTTCTGCTGAGGGCGGTGATTATGGGGCGGGGGAGGGAGGGGGGATCATATTTCTGCTGACGGTGGTGTCAAATTTCAGTTCAAGGTCATAGGGTGGGGAGAGGGGGTGGATGTTGTCGGGGTGGGGGGTATCATATTTCTGCTGACGGTGGTGTCAAATTTCAGTTCAAGGTCATAGGGTGGGGAGAGGGGTGGATGTTGTCGGGGTGGGGGGTATCATATTTCTGCTGACGGTGTGGTGTCAAATTACAAAAAATGCTGACGCCAGTGATTTAGAATCCGCATAGAACAACTACTGATTCTGACTCCTTCGAAATATTAACCCCTGGTCACTTTTTAATAGGAGCCGCTCTCACTGCCGTACCGGAACCGTCTCTAGCCGACGAGCAGATCTCTAGGCTGACCCGCTGGCAACTTCTACAATGGCTAAGAGATCACTTCTGGAAGCGCTGGGCAACCGAATATCTTCAGCACTTGCAATTTCGAACGAAGTGGACACAGCCTCAACCGAACGCGAAATCTGGCGACCTTTGTCTGGTGGTCGCGGAAAACACCCCTCCTTGCAGCTGGCCTATCGCACGTATCGTGGAAGCATACCCTGGGGACGATAACCTCGTACGCGTCGTCAAAGTCCGCACGCCAACCACTACTTTGATGCGACCAGTAACTAAAATCTGCTTGTTCCCCGAGAATTAGCCAACTTCACGATTATTCGTACTACCGACGAAGGCGGGCGGAAATGTTGGGAATCTTAATTACCGACGTATCGGTAACACTTACTTCGATAAATTAATGTAACTAACGAGGCGCTCGCTCTCGTCGCTCTTCCCACTCTACCAAACTTTTCGAGCTCACCTGTGCGACTACGGATTCTCCTTAGAATTAGTAGAAATTCAGACGACAAAGAGAACGGTTAAGTGAGAAAGAACGACAAGAGCAAGCTAAAATCAAACTGGTTTATTGTTAAACTACAAGATCTAACATGTTGGTGAAATTCCTCAAATAGTCGCAGAACACGAAGTTGGCAACGAAAGTATTTCGTCGGTGCGTCGTTACCGATAGCGGCAGCACCTCTCGGGCCCACTTTGTCTACGCAGCCCCCTCTCCACGCGGAACCGGCACGATCGACGCCATGATCGAATCTTGTTCTTCTTGTTTGTACGCTGGTCGTGAAAACACGTGTTTCAGACCACGCGAGTTTGTGAAAACAGTAGGTTTGTGAAAAAAGTACGCCATTTTGAACACGCGATTCTGTATCTTTCGCAGTCCACGCGCGTTTTATGTATATCACGCTTCTCATTATTGTAAATACTGTAAATAAACGTTATTGTTAATCATTAAAGGTGCGTGTTTCACTCTCCGTCCTCGCAGACCACGCATTTCGGAAACACAACACTTTACAAATCTTACAAATCTTCAAGTGTTAACTAAACTAAAACTAAAAATTAAAGCTATGATTAATCAATTAAAACCTAAAGCTATAACTAATTAAAACCTGGACTTTATTCTACCTAAAACCTCACTTACCATCCGATTATTCATTTTTCATACGAACTTTAACACCCTTCCTTTGGTGTTCCTTTCTCTTTCCTATTTCATCGTCCGTTTTTCGCTCAACGGTTTCTAGCAACTACGCAGTTGATAATTTTGAATTTAATATAACTATGAAACAATGATTATTTATCAATTTAATGCAATTAGCATGTAACCATTTAATCTCTAATGCCGTCGCCTGTTTATTTTAACGAAGGATCAAAATTATTACCTTTTCGTTTTCAACGAAAGTTATTAGATTATGATAATTTAACAATAGATGATGCAATTTCGGTGACTGCAATGCCATGTCAATCAACACATTTCGTTGAATCCTAATGCATTTTTATCGGATGGATTCGGCATTCGCTTCCTAATGAATTTAAACAATTTTAGTCTAACTTCCTTCGAGAACGTTCCTTTGTTCGAATTTGCCGTTGGGTCCTTTCGCCAGACAATTTCTCGGAATTTTCGATACAATAGTGTTTATTGCCTTAAACGACTCTCGATTTCAAACGGCGTTCGAACGTTCGCGACGTTCACTTTCATAAGGGTTCTCATTCCTTTCTTTCATTGTTTAAATACATTTAAACTCGTCCACTCTTTCATACTATCATTTCGTTCATATAACAATGATCCTTGTTGGACCGGCTGGCGCTTTGTGCAAAAGAGAGAGAAAGAGCGTTCTACAAAAGACGTTATCATGGTTTTCTTATTTCTACGCAGTTAACCGGGGAAATTCCCGTAATGCGAAGCACTGGCTAACTGCGTAGCGCTGATGTTTACGCTAATGTAACGACCCAATAACCAAACACAATATCTTTTTTATTTAATTTCTTTATTGTAACTAATTTTTATATTTCATACAAAGTATTTTATTTAATTTTTATTGTTAATATTTAATGTATAAATTTCTGTAATAAACGTTTTCATTTTTTCGTCGATAACCGAGTCTGTTAAATACATCGATAAAAGTTTAGTCGATAAGTCGGACGGTAAAACAGTTTACCGATAAATTATCGACGTCCGACCGCGCACGCGCGAGCGCAACCCCAGTAACCATACGGTGGGGTAGTATTCTAAAGTGGGGATGCTGGACCACCACGTGACGGGAAAAACCCAGCTACCCCAAGAACTCTATGCGGAAAAAAAGTGCCGACTCAGCAAAATCTGAGTATAAATAGAGGCGTTCCGCACAGTTTCAGAGCAGATCTTCTCAGACCTCGGTCTGAAACAGACAACACTCTGATCAGTAGAGAAGAGCTTGCGCTGAACTGTCTAGGCAGCGATAGAGCGCGAGCTACAGCTAATTCCTACTATTCCACTGGTGGCGTGCAGGACTACGGATCAGTGGACCTCCTATTCGCGGTGCGCAACGTGTTACACAGGTGTTACGCTAAGCCAACACTCAAGTGTAAAGAGCTAGCGAGGAGCGGAGCTCCTTGAACGGCCTGCGTCTAACACGGCTCTGGTATAACCAGAAACCGATTGCGACCTATAGGAAGGGTTAACTTGATTTCAATAGTCTAGCACAAATCTCTGGAGTTTGGTTTCCATAATTATTGTTGAAAACAAACAGAGTGTTGACTGTATAAGAAGACCACGCCGCATTCGCGTTAGCGCTATCGATTATTACGATTAATTACAATTATTAATTTTTACTTACATATATTAATTACTAATTACATATTTTCAATTGTATTCCCAATCTAGGGCGAACTAATTATAATTTCTTATTGTATTCCAATTTCTAGCCGCACTTATTGTGATACTAGCGATTTTGTATTATATTTCAATATTCACTTACCTTTCTATTTTTGAATAAACAATTTTCCATTAGTTTCTGGCACATTGGTGTTTGGATTTCACTCCTTAACCGCAAACCACACGAACCTAAAATCCCTAAAACACTGATTACGAGTCGCCTTCTAAGGGAACCGCTCTCCCTACAAGTCGGTGCAGTAACGTACTCATTCTGGGTCGTTACACGTAGAGAGATAAAATTTTTGGTGACAGCGGTGGGATTGTTCGAGTGATAAGGAGAAATCGTATCTCTGCGGACATTAATGGTTAGCCTAGAAACAGACAAATACAAATAAAGAGTAAAATACAAGAATACAAAAAAAAAAAAAAATATATATATATAAATAATACATATACACATACATATATACTATATTAATAAGCAAGAATCAAGATGCCAAACGGAACAACCGATCAACCAGCCAGCGCATCAGCCAGCGCATCAGCCAGCGGATCAGCTAACGGATCGACTGAAGGAAGCCGACCGATCAGTATTCGCGATGCAGCAGACATCGTACCAGCATTCAACGGCCGCAACATACCAGTCTACCAGTTTGCAAAGAGCTGTTTCAAAGCGAAAAATATAATCTCTCCTAATGCTGAGTACGGGTTGGTACAATTAATCAAGAACAAGTTCTACGGGCAAGCAGCAAGAGTGGTACTAAACGGAGACTACGACACCATTGAAGAACTGATTGCCGTAATAAAATCACGGTTCGCACCACTCTTCACTTCGATGCAGCTATGCGGCGACATGGCAAGGATCGCACACGGTCCAACTGAGGCAGTCGTGGACTACGGCAGCCGCGTCTCAGGACTTTTATTACAAATTAAAAGCTGCAACGAAATAGAATTCCCAGATAACATCGAAGGATACAACCGATCTTCGGAAAATAACACAATTAAAGCTTTCCTTACCGGTTTGAAACAGGAAGTATATAACCGAATGAAAAATCAGAACTTCAACAGCCTCGACGAAGCAATTAGTGCAGCAATTGTAGCTGAGGCAGAAAATATAGAAAGCCAGACCAAGGCTAAGTTATCGCAAGGATTCACTGTGACCAATCAATGCGAAAACTGCCTTGGATACAGGCATAATGCTAGTATATGCTGCAGTCAGCAGTTCCAAGGACAATCAATGTCAAAAGCCCGCTGGACGGCAAAACAATGCCAACACTGCCAGAGGTCCGGACACACCGTGGAGACCTGTTGGTTTAAGGACCAACCAGCAAGACCGGGAGTCCCTCAGAACTTTGTGCAGCCAGCTCAAATCTATAGAGGCCAGCCTACGCAGAGACAAGGTCAAAATTGGACACGAACAAGACCTGCAATTTGTGAATTCTGCCAAAACATAGGCCATACAGTTCAGGAATGTCGGAAAAAGGCATATCAAGAACGTATTAAGAGCCAGAGACCCCAACAGACTCCTCAAGTACAACAGGTACGTAAAAAGGCAAACTTGTACCTAAACTTAGGAGAAATAAATAAGTCTCCCAGTGTCGAGCTAGTAAGCGAAAGTTTCAAAAATCAGCAAGCCTTATTCATGGTCGACACGGGATCAGACATTAATATAATTAAAAAACAAGCAATTTCAAAAGAAATTATTATAAATACAGATGCAATTTTTCAATTAAATGGAATCACTAAAAGCTCTATTTACACTACAGGATACATCAAAGTAAAGATACTAGAAACTGAATCCATATTCCATATCATCGAGGAACTACCGATTGAACAAGATGGAATTTTAGGCACAGAATATTTTAAAAGCAGTGGAGCCAGCATCAATTATGCCAAGTCTATACTAATCGTAAATAACAATATAATACCATTCAAGCAACCAGCAGTGGTAATACCATCCAGGACAAAAACCATGATACCTATAAGAGTATCAAACACTGAAATCAAAACTGGTTTTGTCCCAAAATTACAGCTTCACCCACAAATATATATGGGAAACGCTGTAGTTACGAATCGTGATGGTATAGCGTTTCTATATGCGATCAACGTTGGAGCAGAAGACATCGAAATCGAAATGCCAGCAGTAGAGCTGCAACAGTATGAAGAGGCACCACAAAATGAACAAATAACTCACCAAAAACCTCAACGAGCCCAGCAAATTTTAAAAAAATTACAGACAAATCATTTAAATCAAGAAGAACTTGCCAATGTAGAGGATATAGTAGAAGAGCACGCTGACAGATTTTATATTGACGGAGATAAACTTCCAGCAACGAATAAAATCTACCACAGGATCATCACGACGGATGAGGTGCCTGTAAATGTTAAACAATACAGATATCCTCATGCGTTGAAAGATGAAATCAATCACCAAGTAAATGATCTCCTAGAAAAAGGAATCATTAAACATTCATCATCACCATTTAACTCCCCCTTGTGGATAGTACCAAAGAAACAAGATTCACAAGGAAATAAATGCTGGAGATTAGTGATTGATTTTAGAAAATTAAATGAAAAAACGATCAGCGATGCCTATCCGCTACCCAACATTACGGATATCCTGGATCAAGTGGGAAGCGCAAAATACTTCTCCGTGTTTGATTTAAAATCTAGCTTTCATCAAACACCGATGCATCCAGAAGATAAGCATAAGACAGCATTCTCAACACCATTCGGGCATTTCGAGTTTAACAGAATGCCTTTTGGTTTAAAAAATGCTGCAGCCACGTTCCAGCGCCTGATGAACAACGTCCTAGACGGACTGCAAGGACTGGAATTGTTCGTGTTTATCGATGATATCGTAATTTATGCAAGCTCGCTAAAAGAACACGAGATAAAGGTCAACAGAATGATGATGAAGCTTAGAGAAGCAAACTTATGCTTACAACCTGACAAATGCCAATTTTTAAAGAAAGAAGTGGCATACCTGGGTCATATAATTACAAAAGACGGTGTAAAACCTGACCCAGCAAAGGTTGAAGCGGTCCAAAAATTCCCCGTTCCGAAGACTGTCAAAAATATCAGACAGTTCCTAGGATTGTGCGGATATTATAGACGTTTCATTAAAAACTTCTCTAAAATAGCTAAACCATTATCTGACTTGACGAAAAAGGAGCAAAAATTCGAATGGTCTAACCAACAACAGCAAGCTTTCGAATTCTTGAGAAACGTACTATGCGAAGAGCCAATCCTACAATATCCTGACTTTGAGAGACCATTTAATATTACCACTGACGCATCCGGAACAGCAGTAGGAGCGGTCCTAAGTGAAGGAGAAATAGGAAAAGATCAGCCAGTAGCATACGCATCAAGAGTAATGAATAAGCCGGAAACACAATATTCCGCAACAGAAAGGGAATTACTTGCTGTAATATTCGCAATAAATCATTTCAGACCATATATTTTCGGCAGAAAATTCTACCTGATCACAGATCACAAACCTTTAATCTGGTTAAACAGTCTCTCAGATCCAACATCGAGACTCATGAGATGCAAACTAAGATTGAGTTGAAACAAAACATGAACGCTGATGCTCTATCTAGAAATCCTGTCGAAGATATAAACGCTCTACAAATAAATGCAAAAAGGCTGCACTCATCTACGTCTGGGTCAAAGAAGAAGCGTAAGAAAAGGAAAGAGTGGCACCAATATCCCACTCGCCCCAGACAAACGACAACCACCTCAGAATCAGGCAAGCACAAAAAGAGGAAGGAGTGGCATCAATATCCCACTCGCCCTAGGCAAACAACGACGTCAGAATCTAGGGAATTTAAAAGGAAAAAAGAAGCACATCAATATCCAACCAGACCTAGATCAACAACTACAACTGAGTCTGAAGATCATAAAAAGAAGAAGGAATGGCATCAGTATCCAAGAAGACCAAGGCCAACAACCTCGTCAAGTTCACGAGAAATTAAGAAGAGGAAAATCAGCCACAAACATTTAACACGACCACGAGATGACTCCACAGATGTCGAAGTAAGAAAAAGGTACCGAAAGGATAAAATACGAGAAAGAAGCCCATCTCAAGAAGGAAAAGCAGCAAGAAAAAGAATAAAGGAAGATTATACAAGTTCAGACGAGTCTCAATATTACGAAACTGATGTATCTGAAGAACCACCAAAACCAAAAAAAAGAACAAACGAAAATCCAAAAACATACTCTTCTGAAGAAATCAAGAAGAAAAGAAAACCTAATGAACAGCAAATCACAGTTGATGTACATCAACCACCAGAAGAAAAGAAATACATTATCCCACAGAAACGACCTGTAACTCAAGAACCTGTAATAATTGGAAACGAAATCGAAGACTATAATGAAGAAACGATATTGCCTAAACACATCTTCAGAGAACCACCCAGAATCGATTCCTCTTCAAGCACAAGAGAAAGGTCTCCTATAATAAAAAGAAAAGTAGAAAAAGAAACCTCAAGTGACACATTATCAGCACCTATCACACCCATCAAAATTAAAAAAGAAAAGCCTAAACAACCATCCACGATTAAACAGATTAAACCAAAAATAATTAGCTATAGACCAGTCATATTCAAAATAGAAGAAACCGAGGACCAGCTATGGATGAAAAGAGGTACAGCAGTAATATTCATTAATAAAGAAGGACAACCTGAAGATTACCAATCAAAGCAGTTAATAGAAAATGAAAAGATTAAAATTCCTAAACCACAAGACAGTATCACAGAATATAAAATTAAAAATAAATTAATTTTTGGAATATTAATAGATTATAAAGAAACATTACCACAAAAAATTAAAACTCTTCGTCACATGTTAATTCAAAAAGGAATCCAGGAATGCAGCATGCCAGACAAGCAAGGGTTAAAAGCAATTCTTCAAGTAATCTTTGCAGATTCAAACATCAACATCATCATCTGCAAAGGAACAATCCAAACTCCACCTAAGGATGAAAGAAGAAATATAATTAAAGAAAATCATGAAAGCACAGTTGCAGGACACAAAGGAATCAGAAAAACTTACCTCAGGATCAGGAACAAGTATTATTGGAAAAACATGAAAAGAGAAGTTACCGATTACATTAGATCATGCATTAGCTGCCAAAGAACCAAGCTAGTAAGGATGAAGAATAAGGAGCCTATGGTCATCACAGACACTCCTTCAGACGCATTCGATAAGGTGTCCCTAGACATTCTTGGACCCTTACCTATGACGCAAAAAGGATACAGTTACATCCTCACCATACAGGACAACTTGACCAAGTACTCCGTCGCAGTTCCACTTGTGTCAGCTACATCAGAGGACGTCGCAAGAGCATTCACCAATTCATTTATATGCCAGTTCGGCAGTCCTAAAGCTATCCTCACCGATCAAGGAACATGCTTCACATCCTCACTTATCAAGAAGCTAGCAAAAATCTTCCACATCCAGACGTACCGTACATCATCCTTCCATCCTCAGTCAAACGGGTCCCTGGAAAGAAGCCATCACGTTCTAGTTGAGTACTTGAAACACTACATATCCAAACAAGAACACTGGGACGAATGGCTACAACAAGCAATGTTCTCATATAATACAAGCGTTCATGAGGGAACAAAATTCATACCTCACGAATTAGTATATGGAAAAAAAGCAAGATTACCTTCAAAATTTACACCAACTGACACATTAGACACATATCCAGACTACGTAGATAAATTATTACAAAATTTGCATAAAATTAGACAAGCAGCAAAAGCAAATCTGGAACAATCAAAATATAGACAAAAATACTACTATGATAGAAAAATACGACCAATTAATTACGAAACAGGAGAAGAAGTTATGTTACTAAACCCACCAAGAAAAAGTAAATTACAAAAAGAATATACAGGACCGTACAGAGTTTTAAGAAACATAGAAAAGAATAACATAGTTGCGAACCTCGCTTGTATGTATGTGTGTGATATCATGTGAATTTAGCCGCAAGCTTGTAATCACTAGCGCTGAATGAAATGTAATATGGCGACGATGCCATAAGAGTATGACTGCAGCATGTCTGCATAATGTTATATCAATGCTCATAAATTAGGAGCCAAAATTCAAAGGAATGTACAGACAAAGGATAAGATACTGTAAAACTCTCAACACGGGTGATCGTGCTGGGAGAGAGTTGGAAATCCGGAGAAATAAGACTGTCACACTTGAAATTTCTAAAGAGCTAATTTATTGCGGGCTGTATCTAATTCGTTACTCGTAACGAAAATCATGTTGGTTCTTGAAACTGTCGAAGTCTCTTCGACATCCTGTTTATTTACAGAGGGTCGTAAATTCTCTTAAGGGTTGCCTTGGCTCGCTAGCGCGAGATCTTTTGTTGTCTTACGTTTTCTCTGGATCCCACGCTTTCTCTTAACACGTGTGCACGGAATCGTTCTTGAGTCTTGGCGGAGCACCACCATCTTCCGCTCGCCCAAGGGTGGACCGAAGCCAGGGAGAGGGACCGCCTCCGGACAGGGATGGGCCCCACCACCATTGGACCAGGGATGATCCTGAGGGAGGATTCAGGATCCAGCGAGGAGGGGATGGCAGCCAACATCGATCGAGGATCTTCACCGCCAAGCTCAGAACGATTCAAAGCTTCAACCCGCTTGCATACATTCTTTATAAAAAGATAAAGTCTAAATAATAAAGGAATAGAAACTATTATTTTACCTTTAATAATAAAGTGTACTTTATTAAAACCCGCGCCGCGAGCAGAGTGCTTTAGCGCTCCACGGGCACCTTACCCACGTAGCATATATCCAAAAATCCCTAGACACCTGAAATCCACGCGCAACAAATTGGTGACAGCGGTGGGATGATTCAAAAAGGGATAAACTTTTAAAAGTGATAAATTCAAAACGGCATAATTTTAAAAAGGTGTATTCAGTGTAGTAATTGCAAATAACGCAAAACAAGACAAAGTGACTGTGTTAGACTTGTGTACGCTTTAATAACTTTGCCGGCTCGCGGGCGTGTGTTAAATAAATAACTGAACGTTTTACGGACTGCTTCATTCAGCTTTTATAATATAAGTGAACATTGTTAACATTAGTGCAACTTCTCCCTCTTGAGTTTTGGCACGGTTTCCTCAAGAGCGTAGGGTGAATACCGGAGACAGGTGATTTCGGCTGCCGTGCAAGCCATCCACCGGAATCACATGCACCTCGTTCACATCATCATTGGACCTCTCTTCGACTTGGAAACAGAGATCATCATCAAATCGCAGAACCAGAGGATCTCCCCGTGATTCAAGGCCAACCGAGATAATGGATTACCGACGGACGGAGTTTGGTGTTTGAAAATAGAAAACTCGTTAAGTGAAATCTAAACGTGATTTATTGCGAAGCGTTAGCCGATCGCCTTACCAAACTGTAAGTCTATCTTATAAGTAATTGGACTATAGAGTATTATTTTTATAATTACCGTTAGAAATAATTCGACAAAATGCCGCCGTATAAGTTAAAGTATATGCGCGCCAAAAGGAGTCGCAAAATCGGCCTGCGGGAAAATACATTTTTGGTAGAGGAATTAAACATAGATTCATCAAATGCAGAATTTTCTTCATCTTCCGGGGCATCTTCTACCGATCTGCAATCGAAAGAATTAGGATTAGTTCCAATTCGACAGTTATCCCAGGGGATTGATACAGTTATGACGGATAATATTTCTATCCCCTTAAATAGCACAGAAATTGATGTACCTTTGTCCTCGACTACGTTTGCTGCTGCTGTTTCTAAAAATACTCCAACCTCTATAGAGTCATCTAGTATGCTTCCAGCGTCATATCTTCGTCTCTCTTTAGTGAAGGATTTGATACCTCAGTTTGATGGAAAATCTTGTTCTCTGACTGAATTTATTAAGGAGTGTCAACTGATTAGTTCCAAAGTAAAGCCTGAGGATAGAGCCGGTCTTCTGTTTTTAATTCGTGGTAAAATCGAGGGGCATGCAAAATTAGTACTTTCAAATCGCCGGGAACCAAGTACATTAGATGAGTTAATTGGATTACTTAAAAGGGCATACGTGCGTACGTTTAACATGCATAGTATCAACGAGGAATTTACGGGATTGAAACAGGGAACTAATGATTCGGTAGAGGTTTTCGGATCGCGAGTAAGTAAAATATTAAATACCGGAATAGAAGTAGCAAAGGACACGTACAATTCTGAACAGTTAAGCGGTGTTGTTGATTTATTGAATAATACGGCTATAGCCACATTTATTAATGGCCTTCGGAACGGAATGTTAAGAATAATGCTTAAAAATAAAAACAGTCAAGAAATACCAGATCTTGAAGCTGTTATCGACATTGCGCGTAGATTAGAATCAGTAACGGTCGAAGGGTCAAGATTGTCCCTATCTTCGTAGCCTCTTATCGGAAACGCGAACGTTTGTAAGGTAGATTTCGCTGAATGCCGATGCGTTGTTCCGCAATCCTCTAAACCTTTCTCAAATGAAACAAATGTCCTCTTGTCCGAATAACGCTCACTTACCAAATTAAATTGAAACAGACGACACAGACGCCTCTCCTTTTTGGGGGTTGCGGGAGGATGTCGTAGGCGCCAACGATTTGCCTCCCGTAAACTCTGGAAAGGTTGAGAAATTGACGATTCTGACATTAGTTCTGTTGACAGCGACGCATATTTAACAGCAGACGAAGCGGAAATGTCGCTCTCCTTAGAGACAGAAGTGTCTAGAAAGAATGAAACCCCTTTTGATGCCGCTAGTGGATTTAGGAAAGATGGTTTGGATAAAGAAAGGACTCCGTTACGTGGTTCGGCACCGGCAGGTACTCTTATCGAGAATCGGATAGGCGATACAAAAGCACCCCGCTCGGGAGTCGGTCGGAATGTCGTCCATGTGGTAAAGGGTGCTCAGGACCGGGTGAATCCGTTGGAATCGGATAGGCTATATAATAGTACCCCGCTTCGGATCTCCCACCTGAGTCACGCTGTTTGTAATGCGGAAGGGGCTTGTTGTGATTGGGGTGCCCGGGCTCTGGTGGGTTCGTTGATATCGGATAGGCTATACCACAGCACCCCGCTTCGAACCTCCAGCCCGGGACCTGTTGTTGGGGGCTGAGGAGCCCAGATTTTTGCAAAGCGGTATCATTGGGGATGTAACATCGGGGACGCCCGATAGGAATGAAAAGACACGACTTAATAGAAACTGCTATTCAGGAGACAGTGACTTACATGGACGAAATGACGTAACAGTTTTGTTTTGTTTTTCACCAATCCCAACACGATCATTGTACGCGCTTTCTCGATTTGTCTAGCATGCCACTGTCTGCGCTATTCTATTGCCCAGCATGTGTGATTTACGTGCTTGCACGATGGATGTACAGCGTGAAGGTGATCTCCGTGCTTTATGAGAAAGATGAGTGGATTAGATTCGGTATATTTTCTTATAATACCTCAGTACATGAAGCCACTGGTTTCACCCCACACAAATTGGTAGTCGGTGTGAAAGCCACCATTCCATCTGAGTTTTTTCTTTTTAAGCAGGAACCTCCACGTACTTTCTTAGGTTAATTGGATGATTTGTTCTTCAGAATTAGAAACACGCAATCTGCAGCAGCAGTAAACCTAGAAAAGAAAAAACAAAGGATCAAGCTATTATATTACAACAATACAACACCCCATAGATTCATTGTAAGCAACAATGTGTACTTACCTAAAGAACTAGAAATCTTGAAATTTGATTGCAATTTGGCAGGGCCATTCAAAGTCACAAGAAAATGTAATGACCTAAATGTCGAGATAGAAATAGGAACAAATGAATTAGAAATAGTCCACACGAATAAACTTGAGTTAGCTTGTATAAAACCAGATTCTTCTTAAGAAATTGCGTGCATTAAATATATTACGTTAGTTTGGTACATTAAGTAAAGTAAAAGGAAAATTATTACCTATTCTTACTTTAGGGTTTAAGTTATGTATCCTGAGAACTTATAATATCTACAACGTATTATTATATGGTTCATGCAACGTAAAAATATCGCTTGTATAGAAGAGTGTGACAACGCGAAGTTTCCGTACAAACAATGTAATTTAGGCTAGCGTAAACACTTTAAGGAAAGCTGTTCCCATTGGAAACACCTTTTGTATAAGGGGGGAGGTGTTGCGAACCTCGCTTGTATGTATGTGTGTGATATCATGTGAATTTAGCCGCAAGCTTGTAATCACTAGCGCTGAATGAAATGTAATATGGCGACGATGCCATAAGAGTATGACTGCAGCATGTCTGCATAATGTTATATCAATGCTCATAAATTAGGAGCCAAAATTCAAAGGAATGTACAGACAAAGGATAAGATACTGTAAAACTCTCAACACGGGTGATCGTGCTGGGAGAGAGTTGGAAATCCGGAGAAATAAGACTGTCACACTTGAAATTTCTAAAGAGCTAATTTATTGCGGGCTGTATCTAATTCGTTACTCGTAACGAAAATCATGTTGGTTCTTGAAACTGTCGAAGTCTCTTCGACATCCTGTTTATTTACAGAGGGTCGTAAATTCTCTTAAGGGTTGCCTTGGCTCGCTAGCGCGAGATCTTTTGTTGTCTTACGTTTTCTCTGGATCCCACGCTTTCTCTTAACACGTGTGCACGGAATCGTTCTTGAGTCTTGGCGGAGCACCACCATCTTCCGCTCGCCCAAGGGTGGACCGAAGCCAGGGAGAGGGACCGCCTCCGGACAGGGATGGGCCCCACCACCATTGGACCAGGGATGATCCTGAGGGAGGATTCAGGATCCAGCGAGGAGGGGATGGCAGCCAACATCGATCGAGGATCTTCACCGCCAAGCTCAGAACGATTCAAAGCTTCAACCCGCTTGCATACATTCTTTATAAAAAGATAAAGTCTAAATAATAAAGGAATAGAAACTATTATTTTACCTTTAATAATAAAGTGTACTTTATTAAAACCCGCGCCGCGAGCAGAGTGCTTTAGCGCTCCACGGGCACCTTACCCACGTAGCATATATCCAAAAATCCCTAGACACCTGAAATCCACGCGCAACAACATAGAATTGCAGATAGGTCCCAAAGAGACTAGGATAGTTCACAAGGATAGACTAAAGAGGGCCTATCGACCAGTTTACAACATAGATCAAAAATGAAAATCGATATGGCAATCTATATGATTTTCGGAAGATGCGCATGCGCACATGCAAAATTTTAAACGTACCGCCATATTGCTAAGAAGCGAAAAGAAGCAAGTACGTAAAAGTGACGCTACGTAATAAATTTAGAAAAAAAAGAAAAGAAGAAAGAAGAAGAAAGAGAATTAATAAAACGAAGTAAGCATAGACAATGAAATTAACAATTTTTAATATCTTATAATAACAAAATAGCTTCAATTTACAGAAAAAAAAAAAAGAAAAATGGTTCAGCAAAATGCAAATACAACAAACGCTTTGTGCGTAAGAGATCTGACAGTGGCATTTGAGTATGTTATGAATTTAAAGATGGGACGTATATGCGCTACCTGCGCACTTCATATAAGCCCTCCAAATAAAAAATATTGGGTCCACGTGGGGACACACCATTTTATATTAAGTGAAGAAGGACTCACAAACAACCTGCGTCAGGTGCGGGTTCCAATTTGCCGAGACTCGACCAGCCATTGCCTGTACAACATGTTTGCAGGCAATGACCACTATCGACCCCGAAACTTTAGAAGTTTTCAATGAGGGATATCTGGTACCTGCGGGAGACCAGGAAACATTTTATTTAAGTACCTTGGCCAATTATCCCTGAACAGTTCATTTTCCTTTTTTTTTAAATTTAATTCATGTATTATTCCATGATTTTCATAAATAAATTCCTTTTTGTTAAAACCTTATGAACATATCTTATTTCAAAATCCTTCGAAACATTTTCGATTCGTTCGAAGTATTAATGCGCAGACTCGCAAGTCACCCATATTGGTAAAAGAAAAGATAGAGAGAGACAGAAACAAAGAGCGAGAGAGAAAGATATTGAAAGCGACGCTACGCACGCGCAGCTAAATTCAATTCATAGAGAGCGAAAATGGTGAGACGCGCAGGACGACGAGAGCGTTTGAAAAGGCTAAGAAGAGCCCTAAAACAATTCAAAGAGGTAGAATTATATCATCAACGATTTATTTCATTTATTAATTATTTCTTTTATACAAAATTTCAAAGATGACAGCGCAAGAAGAAATGCTAAGGGAGGAAACACCACCACCAACACCACCACCACCATCACCACCACAGTGGAGGTTGGTTTTAGTAGACATTCCGGAATTTGATTGGAAGACTTATAGAAATACAGAGAAGACCGACCCAAGACGAGAACACGGACAAGTGGTGCGTTACTTCGGAGTCCTGTCGGCCTCCCCAAGGAATAGCGAAGAAAAATGCTGCTGCGCCCTGTGTAACTTAAAAAGAAAAAATCATAGTCTCTTGAGGACAAGAGACAAACGCACGGGGGAAGCTGTAACGACCCAATAACCAAACACAATATCTTTTTTATTTAATTTCTTTATTGTAACTAATTTTTATATTTCATACAAAGTATTTTATTTAATTTTTATTGTTAATATTTAATGTATAAATTTCTGTAATAAACGTTTTCATTTTTTCGTCGATAACCGAGTCTGTTAAATACATCGATAAAAGTTTAGTCGATAAGTCGGACGGTAAAACAGTTTACCGATAAATTATCGACGTCCGACCGCGCACGCGCGAGCGCAACCCCAGTAACCATACGGTGGGGTAGTATTCTAGAGTGGGGATGCTGGACCACCACGTGACGGGAAAAACCCAGCTACCCCAAGAACTCTATGCGGAAAAAAAGTGCCGACTCAGCAAAATCTGAGTATAAATAGAGGCGTTCCGCACAGTTTCAGAGCAGATCTTCTCAGACCTCGGTCTGAAACAGACAACACTTTGATCAGTAGAGAAGAGCTTGCGCTGAACTGTCTAGGCAGCGATAGAGCGCGAGCTACAGCTAATTCCTACTATTCCACTGGTGGCGTGCAGGACTACGGATCAGTGGACCTCCTATTCGCGGTGCGCAACGTGATACACAGGTGTTACGCTAAGCCAATACTCAAGTGTAAAGAGCTAGCGAGGAGCGGAGCTCCTTGAACGGCCTGCGTCTAACACGGCTCTGGTATAACCAGAAACCGATTGCGACCTATAGGAAGGGTTAACTTGATTTCAATAGTCTAGCACAAATCTCTGGAGTTTGGTTTCCATAATTATTGTTGAAAACAAACAGAGTGTTGACTGTATAAGAAGACCACGCCGCATTCGCGTTAGCGCTATCGATTATTACGATTAATTACAATTATTAATTTTTACTTACATATATTAATTACTAATTACATATTTTCAATTGTAATCCCAATCTAGGGCGAACTAATTATAATTTCTTATTGTATTCCAATTTCTAGCCGCACTTATTGTGATACTAGCGATTTTGTATTATATTTCAATATTCACTTACCTTTGTATTTTTGAATAAGCAATTTTCCATTAGTTTCTGGCACATTGGTGTTTGGATTTCACTCCTTAACCGCAAACCACACGAACCTAAAATCCCTAAAACACTGATTACGAGTGATTACGAGATTACGATCCGCTAACGCGAATGTGGCTTAACTCTTCTACCACAGTCAATACTCTGTTCAACTTCACAAATAACTTAGGAAACTAAACTCCAGAGGTTTGTGCTAGACTATTGGAACCAAGTTAACCCTTCCTATAGGTCGCAATCGGTTTCTGGTTATACCAGAGCCGTGTTAGACGCAGGCCGTTCAAGGAGCTCCGCTCCTCGCTAGCTCTTTACACTTGAGTGTTGGCTTAGCGTAACACCTGTGTAACACGTTGCGCACCGCGAATAGGAGGTCCACTGATCCGTAGTCCTGCACGCCACCAGTGGAATAGTAGGAATTAGCTGTAGCTCGCGCTCTATCGCTGCCTAAACAGTTCAGCGCAAGCTTTTCTCTACTGCTCAGAGTATTGTCTGTTTCAGACCGAGGTCTGAGAAGATCTGCTATGAAACTGTGCGGAACGCCTCTATTTATACTCAGATTTTGCTGAGTCGGCACTTTTTTCCGCATAGAGTTCTTGGGGTAGCTGGGTTTTTCCCGTCACGTGGTGGTCCAGCATCCCCACTCTAGAATACTACCCCACCGTATGGTTACTGGGGTTGCGCTCGCGCGCGCGCGGTCAGGCGTCGATAATTTATCGGTAAACTGTTTTACCGTCTGACTTATCGACTAAACTTTTATCGATGAATTTAACAGACTCGGTTATCGACGAAAAATGAAAATATTTATTACAAAAATTTTATACACTATATATTAACAATAAAAATTAAATAAAATACTTTGTATGAAATATAAAAATTAGTTACAATAAAGAAATTAAATAAAAAATATATTGTGTTTGGTTATTGGGTCGTTACAGCTTCCCCTGCGCGTTTGTCTCTTGTCCTCAAGAGACAAATATTTTTTCTTCTAAGATCACATAGAGCGCAGCGGCACTTTTCTTCGTTGTTCCTCGGGGAGGCTGATAGGATCCCGAAATATCGAATAATTTTTCCCTGTTCTCGTCTTGGGTCTTCTTTTTTTGAATTTCTATAAGTTTTCCAATTAAATTCCGGAATGTCTACTAAAACCAACCTCCACTGTGGTGGTGATGGTGGTGGTGGTGTTGGTGGTGGTGTTTCCTCCCTTAGCGTTTCTTCTTGCGCTCTCTAAACTCTTTTAAAGCTCTTTTTAGCTTTCTTAATCGTTCTCGTCTTCCTGCGCGTCTTACCATTTTTGCTTTCTATGAATTGAATGTAGCAGCGCATGCGTAGCGTCGCTTTCAATGTCTCTCTCTCTTTCGCTCTTAGTTTCTGTCTCTTTCTATCTTTCTCTATGTAATATGGCGGACTTGCGAGTCTGCGCATTAATAGTTCGAACGAATTGAAAATGTTTCGTAGGATTTGAAATAAATGAATTCGTTTGTTTATAAGAAATAAAGAATAAATATATATATTTCAAACGATTAAATATTTAATTATAATTAATTTTAATTGTGAGTGAGGACTCGGTATTCCCCATCTTGTACAACAACATCTTTTAGTGGAAAAATATTAGGGTCTAAAGTTGGTAAAATAAATCCTTGTAGGAAGGTTTCTTTATGGCTATCGTCTGCGGCGAATAATTTGCTCCTGCAACTGGTACATGAGGCTGCCGGTCTAATTCTAGACAACACCTTTCTGCACAATATACAATGGATGTAGTCAATTTCCGTATGCCTTGACACGTGATTATGCCATCCCATGAAATACCACATTTCTTTAGCTTCCGGGACCATCTTGAATGCACAATCAATGCATGTTCGGCCAATCCTGTGTGCTAAATTATTATTGAAGACTGGACCCATGTCACGCACACATACGGCGTCCAGAATATACCGTCCAATTTCTTCAAACTCATTCAGATCCATTTTTGTTTAAATTCTTCTTTTTCTTTCTTATTTTCTTTTTTTTTTTTAAATTTATTACGTAGCGTCTTTTTCACGTACTTGCTTCTTTACGCTTCTTAGCAATATGGCGGTATGTTTAAAATTTTGCATGTGCGCATGCGCATGTTCCGAAAATTATATAGACTAGTATATCGATTTTCATTTTTGATCTATGTTGTAGATTGGCCGGTAGGCCCTCTTTAGTCTATCTTTGTGAACTATCCTAGTCTTTTTGGGACCTATTTGCAATTCTATATTATTCTTTTCTATGTTTCTTAATACTTTGTATGGTCCGGTGTATTCTTTTTGTAATTTACTTTTTCTTGGTGGGTTTAATAACATAACTTCTTCTCCTGTTTCATAATTAATTGGTCGTATTTTTCTATCATAGTAGTATTTTTGTCTATATTTTGATTGTTCCAGATTTGCTTTTGCTGTTTGCCTAATTTTGTGTAAATTTTGTAATAATTTGTCTACGTAGTCTGGATATGTGTCTAATGTGTCAGTTGGTGTAAATTTTGAAGGTAATCTTGCTCTTCTTCCATATACTAATTCATGAGGTGTGAATTTTGTTCCCTCATGAACGCTAGTGTTATAAGAAAACATTGCTTGTTGTAGCCATTCGTCCCAGTGTTCTTGTTTGGATATGTAGTGTTTCAAGTACTCAACTAGAACGTGATGGCTTCTTTCCAGGGACCCGTTTGACTGAGGATGGAAGGATGATGTACGGTACGTCTGGATGTGGAAGATTTTTGCTAGCTTTTTGATAAGCGAGGATGTGAAGCATGTTCCTTGATCGGTGAGGATAGCTTTAGGACTGCCGAATTGGCATATAAATGAATTGGTGAATGCTCTTGCGACGTCCTCTGATGTAGCTGACACAAGTGGAACTGCGACGGAGTACTTGGTCAAGTTGTCTTGTATGGTGAGGATGTAACTGTATCCTTTTTGCGTCATAAGGGTCCAAGAATGTCTAGGGACACCTTATCGAATGCGTCTGAAGGAGTGTCTGTGATGACCATAGGCTCCTTATTCTTCATCCTTACTAGCTTGGTTCTTTGGCAGCTAATGCATGATCTAATGTAATCGGTAATTTCTCTTTTCATGTTTTTCCAATAATACTTGTTCCTGATCCTGAGGTAAGTTTTTCTGATTCCTTTGTGTCCTGCAACTGTGCTTTCATGATTTTCTTTAATTATATTTCTTCTTTCATCCTTAGGTGGAGTTTGGATTGTTCCTTTGCAGATGATGATGTTGATGTTTGAATCTGCAAAGATTACTTGAAGAATTGCTTTTAACCCTTGCTTATCCGGCATGCTGCATTCCTGCATTCCTTTTTGAATTAACATGTGATGAAGAGCTTTAATTTTGTGTGGTAAATTTTCTTTATAATCTATTAATACTCCAAAAATTAATTTATTTTTAATTTTATATTCTGTGATACTGTCTTGTGGTTTAGAAATTTTAATCTTTTCATTTTCTATTAACTGTTTTGATTGGTAATCTTCAGGTTGTCCTTCTTTATTAATGAATACTACTGCTGTACCTCTTTTCATCCATAGCTGGTCCTCGGTTTCTTCTATTTTGAATGTGACTGGTCTATTGCTAATTATTTTTGGTTTAATCTGTTTAATCGTAGATGGTTGTTTAGGCTTTTCTTTTTTAATTTTGATAGGTGTGATAGGTGCTGATAATGTGTCGCTTGAGGTTTCTTTTTCTACCTTCTTTTTTATTATAGGAGATCTTTCTCTTGCGCTTGAAGATATGTTTAGGTAATATCGTTTCTTCATTGTATTCTTCAATTTCGTCTCCAATTATTACAGGTTCTTGAGCTACAGGTCGTTTCTGTGGGATAATGTATTTCTTTTCTTCTGGTGGTTGATGTACTTCCACAATGACTTGTTGTTCGTTAGGTTTTCTTTTCTTCTTGATCTCTTCAAAGGAGTATATCTTTGGGTTTGGATTCGTTCTCTTTCTTGATTTCGGTGGTTCTTCAGATACATCAGTTTCGTAATATTGAGACTCGTCTGAACTTGTATAGTCTTCTTTTATTCTTTTTCTTGCTGTTCCTTCTCTTTGAGATGGGCTTCTCTTTCGTATTTTATCTTTTCGGTATCTTTTCCTTATTTCGACATCTGTAGAGTCATCACGTGGTCGTGTTAAACGTTTGTGGCTGATTTTCCTTTTCTTAATTTCTCGTGAACTGGACGAGGTTGTTGGTCTTGGTCTTCTTGGATACTGATGACATTCTTTCTTTTTTTTGTGTTCTTCAGACTCAGTTGTAGTTGTTGATCTAGGTCTGGTTGGATATTGATGTGTTTCTTTTTTCTTTTTAAATTCCCTAGATTCTGACGTCGTTGTTTGCCTAGGGCGAGTGGGATATTGGTGCCACTCCTTTTTTTTCTTGTGCTCTTTTGATTCAGACGTAGTAGATTGTCTTGGGCGAGTGGGATATTGATGCCACTCTTTCCTTTTCTTACGCTTCTTCTTTGACCCAGACGTAGATGAGTGCAGCCTTTTTGCATTTATTTGTAGAGCGTTTATATCTTCGACAGGATTTCTAGATAGAGCATCAGCGTTTATGTTTTGTCTCCCTGGTTTGTATTTAATTTCGTAATCGTATTCGCTCAATCTTAGTTTCCATCTCATGAGTCTTGATGTTGGATCTGAGAGACTGTTTAACCAGATTAAAGGTTTGTGATCTGTGATCAGGTAGAATTTTCTGCCGAAAATATATGGTCTGAAATGATTTAGTGCGAATATTACAGCAAGTAGTTCCCTTTCTGTTGCGGAATATTGTGTTTCCGGCTTATTCATTACTCTTGACGCGTATGCTACCGGCTGATCTTTTCCTATTTCTCCTTGACTTAGGACCGCTCCTACTGCTGTTCCGGATGCGTCAGTGGTAATATTAAATGGTCTCTCAAAGTCAGGATACTGTAGGATTGGCTTTTCGCATAGTACGTTTCTCAAGAATTCGAAAGCTTGCTGTTGTTGGTTAGACCATTCGAATTTTTGCTCCTTCTTCGTCAAGTCAGATAATGGTTTAGATATTTTAGAGAAGTTTTTAATGAAACGTCTATAATATCCGCACAATCCTAGGAACTGTCTGATATTTTTGACAGTCTTCGGAACGGGGAATTTTTGGACCGCTTCAACCTTTGCTGGGTCAGGTTTTACACCGTCTTCTGTAATTATATGACCCAGGTATGCCACTTCTTTCTTTAAAAATTGGCATTTGTCAGGTTGTAAGCATAAGTTTGCTTCTCTAAGCTTTGTCATCATTCTGTTGACCTTTATCTCGTGTTCTTTTAGCGAGCTTGCATAAATTACGATGTCATCGATAAACACGAATAATTCCAGTCCTTGTAGTCCGTCTAGGACGTTATTCATCAGGCGCTGGAACGTGGCTGCAGCATTTTTTAAACCAAAAGGCATTCTGTTAAACTCGAAATGCCCGAATGGTGTTGAGAATGCTGTCTTATGCTTATCTTCTGGATGCACTGGTGTTTGATGAAAGCTAGATTTTAAATCAAACACGGAGAAGTATTTTGCGCTTCCCACTTGATCCGGGATATCAGTGATATTGGGTAGCGGATAGGCATCGCTGATTGTTTTTTCGTTTAATTTTCTAAAATCAATCACTAATCTCCAGCATTTGTTTCCCTTTGAATCTTGCTTTTTTGGTACTATCCATAAAGGTGAATTAAATGGTGACGAGGAATGCTTGATGATTCCTTTTCCCAGGAGATCATTTACTTGGTGATTGATTTCATCTTTCAACGCATGAGGATATCTGTATTGTTTAACATTTACAGGCACCTCATCCGTCGTGATGATCCTGTGATAGATTTTATTTGTTGCTGCGAGTCTGTCTCCGTCAATATAAAATCTATCGGCGTGCTCTTGTACTATATCCTCTACATTGGCAAGTTCTTCTTGATTTAAATGATTTGTCTGTAATTTTTCTAGAATTTGCTGGGCTCGTTGAGGTTTTTGGTGAGTTATTTCTTCACTTTGTGGTGCCTCTTCATACTGTTGCAGCTCTACTGCTGGCATTTCGATTTCGATATCTTCTGCTCCAACGTTGATCGCATATAGGAACGCTATACCATCACGATTCGTAACTACAGCGTTTCCCATATATATTTGTGGGTGAAGCTGTAATTTTGGGACAAAACCAGTTTTGATTTCAGTGTTTGATACTCTTATAGGTATCATGGTTTTTGTCCTGGATGGTATTACCACTGCTGGTTGCTTGAATGGTATTATATTGTTATTTATGATTAGTATAGATTTGGCGTAATTGATGCTGGCTCCACTGCTTTTGAAATACTCTGTTCCTAAAATTCCGTCTTGTTCTATTGGTAGTTCTTCGATAATGTGGAATATGGATTCGGTTTCCAATATCTTTACTTTGATGTATCCTGTTGTATAAATGGAGCTTTTGGTTATCCCATTCAATTGAAAAATTATATCTGTATTTATAATAACTTTGTTTGATATTGCTTGTTTTTTAATTATGTTAATGTCTGATCCTGTGTCAACCATGAATAATGCTTTTTGTTCACTGAAGCTTTCGCTTAATAGTTCGACACTGGGAGACTTACATATTTCTCCTAAGTTTAGGTACAAGTTTGCCTTTTTACGTACCTGTTGTACTTGAGGAGTCTGTTGGGGTCTCTGGCTCTTGATACGTTCTTGATATGCCTTTTTCCGACATTCCTGAACTGTATGGCCTATGTTTTGGCAGAATTCACAAATTGGAGGTCTTGCTCGTGTCCAATTTTGACCTTGTCTCTGCGTAGGCTGGTTTCTATAGGTTTGAGCTAGCTGCACAAAGTCCTGGGGGACTCCCGGTCTTGCTGGTTGGTCTTTAAACCAACAGGTCTCCACGGTGTGTCCGGACCTCTGGCAGTGTTGGCAGTGTTTTGCCGTCCAGCGGGCCCTTGACAGTGATTGTCCTTGGAATTGCTGACTGCAGCATATACTAGCATTATGCCCATATCCAAGGCAGTTTTCGCATTGATTGGTCATAGTGAATCCTTGTGATAACTTAGCCTTGGTCTGGCTTTTTAATCCGGTTATATACTTCTTGTTTCAAACCGGTGAGGAAGGCTTTGATTGTATTATTTTCCGAAGATCGGTTGTATCCTTCGATGTTATCTGGGAATTCTATTTCGTTGCAGCTCTTAATCTGTAGCAAAAGTCCTGAGACGCGGCTGCCGTAGTCCACGACTGCCTCAGTTGGACCCTGTGCGATCCTTGCCATTTCGCCGCATAGCTGCATCGAAGTGAAGAGTGGTGCGAACCGTGATTTTATTACGGCAATCAGTTCTTCAATGGTGTCGTAGTCTCCGTTTAGTACCACTCTTGCTGCTTGTCCGTAGAATTTGTTCTTGATTAATTGTACCAACCCATACTCAGCATTCGGAGAGATTATATTCTTTGCTTTGAAACAACTCTTTGCAAACTGGTCGACTGGTATGTTGCGGCCGTTGAATGCTGGTACGATGTCTGCTGCATCGCGAATACTGATCGGTCGGCTTCCTTCAGTCGATCCGTTGGCTGATCCGCTGGCTGATGCGCTGGCTGGTTGATCGGCTATTCCGTTAGGCATCTTGATTCTCGCTTATTAATATAGTATGTATGTATGTGTATATGTATGATATATTTGTATTTATTATATATATTTCTTTTTTTTTTCTTTTTTTTTTATTCTTGTATTTTACTCTTTATTTGTATTTGTCTGTTTCTAGGCTAACCATTAATGTCCGCAGAGATACGATTTCTCCTTACCACTCGAACAATCCCACCGCTGTCACCAAATTTTTATTACCTAACTACGTGTAACGACCCAGAGTGAGTACGTTACTGCACCGACTTGTAGGGAGAGCGGTTCCCTAACGGGGAGAGCGGGTTACACTAACGTCTCTGTCTCTCTCGAGCGAACTCGAGATTCTGTGCGTTGATATATTCTATTGCTATTACTATGGTTGAGCGACGATAGTTCCAAGGAGGGTTACAAATACTATTAAAAACTATTATAAACTTAAGCTCTCCCATGTACACTGAGTTGCAATGAACTTGTCGCAGTGAAGTTGGCTCCAGATTTACTAACACATTCACGCCGCGTCGGTGAGACGATGGGCGAGATCGACTCACCGACGCGGCGTGAATGTGTCAGTAAATCTGGAGCCAACTTCACTGCGACAAGTTCATTGCAACTCAGTGTACACTCAGTCCCATCGAAGTTGTCGCAGTGAAGTTGGCGCGCTAACGCCGCCGCGGCGTGAAGTTGTCGCAGTGAAGTTGGCTACAAATTCACTACGCATTCACGCCGCGTCGGTGAGTGAATGCGTGGCCAACTTCACTGCGACAACTTCGATGGGAATGAGTGTACACTGAGTTGCAATGAACTTGTCGCAGTGAAGTTGGCTCCAGATTTACTGACACATTCACGCCGCGTCGGTGAGTCGATCTCGCCCATCGTCTCACCGACGCGGCGTGAATGTGTCAGTAAATCTGGAGCCAACTTCACTGCGACAACTTCGATGGGAATGAGTGTACATCTTCACATTGAGGGAGCTCTTGTAACCCGAAGGCTTGATGAGGATGCACAATATCGATGAAGAATGAAAAAAGTTGGCGGAAAAGAAAAACATCCCCCTCACGCCCCTTGCCTGAGAAATTCTCTCAAACCCAAAGCGTTTGATAAGGGACGCAAGGCGGACAAATTTTCAATTTTCCGCCGGAGCGTAACAGCGGTATGGCAAACTTGATAATTAATACGTCGTAAGCAAACAAATTCGAAACGTTATAGATACGGCAGCAAACATTTCTAATTGTAACGATTGTATCAGAAGTTGGTAGCACTTCTGACGTACATGTATACTGCATTTCACGAGAGACCATACTTAATTGGCGCAGCTTACTAGGTCTAGGGAGATTTTTAATAACGTGTGTGATTCCCCTCTATAGCTTGCTTCTTACTTTCCAATCATGTAAATAGCGGACAGAAATATATGACGTACGGTAACTGATAAGCGATGATGACATGGTAAAGATATACGATACAATGAAATTCCTATTATTTTTAAATGAAAAAAAATTATATGATTGTCAAGTGAGAAGCAAGCAGTATAGGTGAATCAGACACGTTATTAAAAATGACCCTAGACCTAGTAGCCTGCGTGAGTTAAGTATGGTCTCTCGTGAACTGCAGTATAGTTAATCAGCAATGGGTATGTTGATTCCCGTTGAATATTGTTTACTTGAAAATATCAAATGCGTCATTTGTCACAGGTTGCCGACGCCTGAACTAGGACCTTCCTAGTAGAAGAAAAGTTTTTAATTTTGCGCCGCCTTCGAAAAGGTTGAAATGTATTTAGTATCCTATTTAACGATTAAGTAGATTTTATTAATAGCTGTGGAATACTGGTATAAATGAAAAAGAAATTATTTTACACTTTTTAGTGCATGTCGAAGTCGGACTTCATATTTTGTAGATAATTCAGTCTAGTCAGTAAGTCGGTGAATGTCTAGTCGGTAAGTCGGTCGGTAAATGAAATTATCGATAATTAATCGACGCGCGACCACGTATGCGTTAGCGGAACATCGATGATCTCGCGGTGAGGTAAAATCAAAGAGTATGGAGACCGTGTATAGACTAGGGAGTAGAGGTGTTCGGGAGTCACGTATTGGGAATTCCAACAGACGAAAGGACTCCTATGTAGAGAAAAAGCGCTTGGTCAGATCGTCTCCGATTTCGGTCGAATACAGACACCACTCTGTCAATAGAGGAAAAGCTCTGCGCTGATTTGCTTAGGCAAAGATAGAGCACAAGGGTAAAGTAACCCTTATTTTTCAGTGGCGAGGTACGAGAGTCTTCTGATCTGTGGACACCCTACTCATGGTCCGCAACGCGTTAACTATATGTTAGTATTGAGTTCATACTACAGTGCAAAGAGCTCGCGAGGAGCGGAGCTCCTTGAAACGGCCAGTACTAACATAGCTCTGGCTAGACCAGAAACCGATTGCGACCTGTAGGCATGAGTCCGCTCATGTCTGAGGATACCGTACAAGTCACTGACATTGATGGTTTCCAATACTTAGTGTGGTTGGCAATTATCCAGAGTGTTGGCTGTATCTATAGTCTAAGCCGCGTACATACTAATATATATATTTTCTACTGTATTTTTCATTTAGGGTGTACTCATTGTAATTTCTCATTGTATTTCTTATCTAGCCCGTACACATTGTAACACTAGCATTATTATTTTCTTTTATATCTTGAGAAAGCATATTTAGTTATCTAGCTGAGATCAGATTCTGACTTACTTGAATAAACCAGTAGTTTAGTACAGTAATGTTTGGATTTTACTCCTTAACCGCTTAACCCGCGCATCTATAATTCCTATTACTACATACCAGTTGCCTTCGCAAGGGAACCGCTCTGCCAATACGTCGGTGCAGTAACGTACCTATTGTGGGACGTTAAACGCCTAAGAGGCAACTTCCACAGTTTTCAAGATTTTTGAAATCCATCTTTTCCATCTGATTCACAATCGTTTGTAGTTGTTTGTAGTGATTTCCCTTTCGTTGGTAGTTGAGTAGTTTAAAAGTTACAGGCGATTGTTTATACGCCTACGAGTCAACTTCGTCAAGTCTCAAGATTTATAAAGTCCGTCTTTTTATCCGACTTCGAAAAGGAGGAGGATACTCAATTCGATCAGTATATTTTTTTTTTTCTGGCTTTGTTCACCGATTACTCCGAGATGGATGGACCAATCGGAATGAAATCTTTTGCATCTTGTAGGATATGTCTTCCGATTGGTCCCGTTATAAAAACGTTTTGCATTTTTTTATTCCGAACGGTTTTTATTGCAAAAAAACGTACTATTTCATGTACGTGCGGTGTATGTTCACCGGTTATTGTGAGACGGATGGACCAATCGGAATGAAACTTTTTGTATCTTGTACAGTACAACTCCCCATTGGTCCTGTAAAAAAAATATTTTGCATTTTTTTATTCCTAACGACTTTTTTCTCTAAATGTATGTTCGCCGATTACTCCGAGACGGATGGACCAATCGGAACGAAACCTTTTGCTTCTGGTAGAGTATGTCTCCCGATTGGTCCCGTTAAAAAAACATTTTGCATTTTTTCATTCCTAACGACTTTTTTTCTAAATGTATGTTCGCCAATTATTCCGAGACGGATGAACTAATCGGAACGAAACCTTTTGGATCTTCTAAAGTATGTGTCCCGATTGGTCCCGTTAAAAAAATATTTTATATTTTTTCCTTCCGAACGCTTTTTATTGCAGAAAAACGTACTATTTCATGTACGTGCGCCGTACGTTTGCCGATTACTCCGAGACGGATGGACCAATCGGAACGAAACTTTTTGCATCTTGTAGAGTATATCTCCCACTTGGTCCCGTCAGAAAGGCATTTTGCATTTTTTCATTGCTAACGATTTTTTTGCAAGAACGTAATGCTTGATTTACATTTTTCACCGATTACCGCGAGATGGATGGACCATTCGGGTCGAAAATATTGCATCTTGTAGAGTATATCTTCCAATTGGTCCTGCAAAAAAATTTTTGTATTTTTTCATTCCTAACGACTTTTATCGCAAAATACGTAATACTTCATTTATATCTTCCTGCGTTTATGCTGCAGGGAATGTACCGATAGCGATTAGTAGGATATACAGGGTGTTAATAATTCCCACTAGGTCACTGTGTCGATTCTGAACATTCGACGAGGAAACACCTCGCCTATTATTCATACCTAAGTGCAATAAATGAGTGGAGTTCACTGACCCGATCATGAAAACAGCTGTTCTACCGAACGTGTTTCCTCGTTTCCCAGTGACAATTATCTGCTTTCAGCGTAGCAGGTTAATTTAGGAACGAATGCGAAAGTTTCATTTAAATTGTTTTCAAATTTTTCATCATTAACGTAACCTACAATTCAAACGTTTATTAATTATTCCATTTCAATCATTTTTATTTACTGTTTAGAATGCTTCGAATTTCCGTTTTTACATTATGACAGGCGACAAGAGATTAGGTTCCGTATTCATTTTGAACGACTAAAAATGTTCTACCAGTTCAGTTTTTTTATTGTGCTATGCCAACAGGGTGCTGAGCTGTTCGTTCGCGACCTACGTCAGACCCGGTTTTCGTAGCCGACATTACAGTCCCGGAGCCCGCGCACTGTACGCGCTTGGATTGGTCGGTGTTTTTTGTTGATAACTCGAAAACGAATCAACAGTTTGGCAAAGGAAAAATTTGTTTAGAATCACATCAGCAATCATCGCTGTATATCCGCTATGATCTCACTCGTAAAAATTTATGAAATTTGTTGTTTATTAACAACTTAAATTAGGTCAATTTTTTTTCGGTTTATGGTTATTAGCTAAACAACATAAATCTAAAATCACCTTACACTATCCTACAAATACTACTGGTTCCACTAAAAAGTGTGAAATAAAATAATTTTTAAGAAAAAAAACATCCGACTTCGAAATGCACTAAAAAGTGTAAAATAATTTCTATTTCATTTATACCAATATTCCATAGCTATTAATAATATCTATATAATCGTTAAATAGGATACCAAATATATTTCAAACTTTTCGGAGGCGGCGCAAAATTAAAAATACCCGAACAAACGGTGCTGCCAATAACGATTTGATTGTGGTATGGCAAACTTGGTAATTAATAAGTCGTAAGAGAAAAATTATAGGTCCGGCTGAAAACATTTGTAATTGTAACGATTGTATCAGAAATTGGCAGCACTCCAGATGTACATGCACTATACTGCTGTTCACGAGAGACCATACTTAACTCGCGCCGCTCACCAGGTCCAGAGAGATTTTTAAAAACGTGTGTTATTCCCCTCTACAGCTTGCTTCTTATTATACTTTGCGATCGTATAAATGGTGGGCAGAAATATATGACGTACGATAACTGATAACCGGTGATGATATTGTAAAGTTTCACGATACAATGAAATTCCTATTATTTGTCGCAAAAAAAACTGATGTGAACTCAAAGTAAGAAGCAAGCTGTAAAGGGGAATCACACGCACTATTAAAAATCTCCCTAGACCTCAGTAGGTCACTAGCTGCGCTAGTTAAGTGCGGTCACTCGTGAACTGCAGTATAGTTAATTCGCAATGGGTTTGTTGATTCCCGTTGAATATTGTTTACTTGAAATTATCAAATGGGTGATTTATCATAGGTTGCCGACGCCCAAGTTAGGATCTTCCTAGTAGAGGAAAAGTTTTTAATTTTGCGCCGCCTCCGAAAAGTTTGAAATATATTTGGTATCCTATTTAACGAATAAATAGATATTATTAATAGCTATGGAACATTGGTATAAATGAAATAGAAATTATTTTACACTTTTTAGTGCATTTCGAAGTCGGATGTTTTTTTTGTTAAAAATTATTTTATCCAATTTGTAGTCGTTTGTAGTGATTTCCCTTTCATTTGTAATTGAATAGTGTAAAAGCTATAAGCGATTGTTTATATGCCTCAACCAACTTCGTCAATTTTTAATAATTTTGAAATCCGTCTTTTGCATCTGATTCAGAATCGTTTGTAGTAGCTTGTAGTGATTTCGGATTCGTTTGTAGTTGAACGGTTTAAAAGTTACAGGCGATTGTTTATACGCCTAAGAGGCAACGTCGTCAATTTTAAATATTTTTAAAATCAGTCTTTTCCATCTAATTCAGAATCGTTTGTAGTAGCTTGTAGTGATTTCCCTTTTGTAACGTCCCCGAATTATTACGAGTAGGCTACTGCACCGACGCGTAGGGAGAGCGGTTCCCTATAAGAAGGCGACTCGTATAAGAAGGGATTATAGGTTCGGGTGGTACGCGGTAAAGGAGTGAAATCTAACGTTAATCCGTTTCTAACAAATATATGGTGAGTTTATTCAGAAAAAGTAATTGTTTGAATTATATAAAAAGGTAAGTAATATAATAAAGAAAATAATATGATGAATATGATAATTAAGTAATCGATGTACAAAAGTCTACGCCCGTTGTTGGAAATACAAAAAGAAAATAATTATATTAGTAGAGTACCATGGGGTACGCCTTGGATAAAAAATACAAAGAAAATAACAATCGCGTTTGAGCTAGAATGGAATACAATAAAAGAAAATCAAATTATTAATCACAAGAAATTCGTCCTAAATAGAAATACAGAGAAAATGAATTAATTAGTGAACGCGGCTCTAGATACGATTATCAAACTTTAAATCTATAATTTGAATTTATAATATAATTTAAATAAAATGATCGATTGTCAGAAAATTGGCTAGGATCCGTTCTGACGCTGTAGGAGCTAGCTCATTCGGCCGCAGTACGATTTCTGGGCAACTTAGCCGTCACTGATAGGCCGCATCCAAGAAGCTTCTGCTTTTGCTCGCTCGTTAAGCTTGGTAGCGAACACTGCAGGACGGTGTCGTCGCTTTAGATCCAGTGTACTAGTAGGCCGCATCCAAGAAGCTTCTGCTTTCGCTCGCTCGTTAAGCTTGGTTGCGAACCTGACACGGATGAGAACCGCTGCGAACTGATAGTTGAGCGCTTCGGGTCCGACGCGGAACCTTTGCCGCCTTGCCGACAAAAGAATCTATGCTACTGAATTCTAAATAAAAATCGTACCATAGACCCGTGTCGGACTACGATCGGAATCGAAGTGCAGGACCTCTGCGCGGCACGCTCGTATTTATTGGGATCGTCGGTCGTGACGTCATAAAAGTAAGATGGCCGGTGAAAGTAGGTTGTAATCTGTAGTCCATTGTATCTCTCATACGGTGTAGACGTTTAATTTTAAAATTACCTACTTTTTATCAAAACAATGAAGCTTTCAATAAGTGAAATATGTAGGTTTCATCGAAGGTGAGAGGATTTTAAACGCAGAGCATTTAATTTTTTGCGGCAGAAAAACTGTCAATGATGACGGTGTTCATTTTATTGCGTTTTGTTTACAAACATCGCATTTAAAAAGTAATCCTCGTGAGATTACTGGAACAATTTCTACTGCCGGCAAAATTTTAGACGTGAAATGTTCTTGTAAAGCTGGGTTAAGTAAGGAGTGTAAACATAGTGTAGCTGTTTTCTTACATCTAAACAGGTAAGTTTATTGTTACTGTTTTTGTCTCCATATTCTTATCAATAAACATATTATAAAAAATATGATTCTTTGATGTCAGTTAAAAATTATTAAGTTAGATTTAAGTTATATGTCACTTATAAGAAAATAGATATTTTTATTCACAGGATCTGTTCGTAGACTACAATTTAATTAGCATGGCTATATATAATTCCTTGTAATTGTTTTTTTCTTTCATATTATAAATAATTTTCCAGAATGGATGTTAATGATTTGGACTTAATATCATGCACAGATATTAAATGTTCATGGAAGATTCCTCATACAAAATCTGTGGAAATGTATCTACCAAGTCCATTCTCAGAGCATGAATGTTTTAAACAAAAGTTCAAGAAAGAGTATCCTGTGATAATATCAGAACAACAGAGAAAAGAAATAAAGGAACTTCTTATCAATGGAAACCGGGATTCAGCTTTGTACAAGCACATGTATGGATAATTTTTATAATTTACTTTTGAATATTTGTACATTTATTCTAATTAATTCGTAAATCTACTTTGATTTACCATTTATCTTTTATATTGTAACGTGGTGACACCTGTGGCCCCCCCCCCCCCGTTACAATCGCTGCGCTTCCCCCACCTTACATTCCCGCCTAAAGATAACCCGTAACCCTTCCATTACCTTACCCCTTTCCCCTGCCCACCGGTGTTGGGCCGATGGAGGCGGTGGACGGGAAAACAACGAGGACCACCCTCAAAAGGAGCTCCGAGGCCGGCGACAGACCTTCAACCCTTCCAGAGGGAAAAGCAACGCGGGACTTCGGAAAAATAGACGAAGCTGCCCAGAAGACTGCAAACGCCCACCCAGGAGCCATCTGTCGCCGAGCCCGAAGACCTCAGCCCACCCGTCACCGCAGGATGTCCGTCAGCCCCATCGACCCCGATCACCGGCAGATCGACAATCGATAATCGATCTATCCCGTTGCCGGAAGAGGACCCTTCCTATTCCCAATCCCCTCCCCAAATCATCCCGCGACGGTCCCGTCATCGCAGCGGCGACGACGAGCCGTCATTGAGCCTGAGGCTAAGCGAATGTGCAGAGCGAATTGAGATAGCGATAGAAAGCGATTTAAGAGAGATTTGTAGAGCGAGGAGTGCGAGTGAGTTGTTGACGGTGAGTCCCTTGGATTACATATCAATTGTGTCTTGATTGTTTGAGTTTCGGCAACGGCAACCTTCGATCGCGAACCTTCGCGCCCGCGTATTGCGCCGGTTATTCCACATTATATTTTGCGAAACCTCTTCGTCCAACCCCTATCAATCCCGTCTACAATAATCCTCCTACGCGTAACGTAACGAACCTCCAGTAAACCTTCCCGACCTGAGATCTCCCCTCCCATGATAGTCCTCCCTGCGTACTCCCCCACGATATTGTACGGACGTAAGTGCCACAAGTCCCATCCCCTGTAAAGTACCCACAATTACCCCCTTTCCCTTTCTGATTTTAATTGCCACAGCGAGTGGCTGGCGCCCAACGTATTGTATTTGTGTGGAGAGCAAATAAAGTGCACCCACGAGTGGCGGGTCACAATATATAATTATTTTAATTTCAAAAAATATATTTATTATAAAAGTGGTAGAGCAATGATAATGTAATTGGGTAATTATTTTTTCAATGAACGTATTAGATCTGGGAGGCATGAACCTTTAATCCCAAAACAAAATAATAATATTTAAGAAATAAATAATAATTATATAAAGAAAGATATTCTAGAGGTTCAACCGTCACATTCAATGTTAAATGTGGCAGTATGTCCTCCAAATGAACCAGAAAAAGAGTGTTGTAAAAAATTTTTACATCATTAAAAGTAGGTACTAAGGTAATTTGTGAAGGGACACTTAACAATAAGATATCATGGAAAAAGGAAAGACAGTTTCGAGTGACAGGTTCAAGATGTTATGCTCTATACACATATATAAAAAATAAAGCAGCAAATTGGCAGCAAAAATCAGAGCAGTATTTTTTTCCAAAGGAATTTAAAAAAACAAATGCCATAAAGCATGGCATTGAATATGAAGCTTCAGCAAGAAGTACTTATGAAGAATACACTGGAGTTAAAATTGCACGAACAGGCTTAGTGGTACCAGGAATAAATCCTTGGCTAGGATATAGCCAAGATGGTATAACCTTAGATGAAAATAGAAAACCTCATAAGTTAATAGAAATTAAGTGTCCATTGTATGGTAAAACAAAACCTATATCAGATGCTGTCCAATTTCTTCCATATTTAAACAAAGATTTAACACTAAAACAAAAACACAACTATTTTAGACAGATTTAGTTTGGAATGGCAATCTTGAATGTACACTGATTGTGAGTCCCATCAAAGTTGTCGCAGTGAAGTTGGTGCACTAACATATTCACGCCGCGTCGGTGAGCCGATGGGCGAGGTGCCGACGACGAGGCGTGAATGCGCTAGTGAATGTGTAGCCAACTTCACTGCGACAACTTCAATGGGACTCAGTATACAAGTAACTGACTTTATTGTATATGCGTCTTTTGATAATAGTTTTCTTGTTTTAACAGTACAATTTGAGCCAGAATTTACAAATAACATGTTATTATCTTTAAAAAATATTTAATATAATGTAATGTTACATCACATTTGTATTAAGAAGGGGTTAACAGAATAAATCATAATTAATTAAAATGTATTTTTTATTTACAGAAACCAATGATTTATATAAAAACATTATATAAACATTTTATTATATATATATTATATGAGCATTTGAATTTTAAATACTTCTCTAAGTTTGACTTACATCTATAATATCAAGTTAAAATTAAAGTTGAAATTAAGAATGAAATTTGTCATCCTTGAAAATAGGCCAACTTATTGTTAGATTTACTACTGCACATAAAATGGTCATAATCTTTTTGCTCTTTGGTACCAGATTTACAGACATTTTACCACCCAATATTTCAAATACTTTTAGTTTTTGGTTTAATCTTTCAATAAGCACTCTTGCACTTGCAATATCTGCATTCTCTGTTGCATCATCTGCAGAAAACTGATCTTGATTGTTAAGAAATGGAGGTCTAATTACTTTTACACCATGTTCATTACATAATTCATCTATTAAGAAACCTCTATCTACCATTATTGCTACACCCTCTTCTAGCTGTTGCAGCAAAGGACTTTGCTCAAAAATTGCTTTGTCTGATGTTCTGCCGCCATAAGGATTGCTAATAAAAGATATAATACCGCCGGGTGTTACTCCAGTCATAAATTTTATGGTATAATTTCCTTTGTAATTGGAATACATTGTTATTTGACAATATAAGTTTTTGGGTTTTTGTACTTTAATTTCGGTGCAATCTAATATTATGCGGGTATCAGTGGCTATGTGAACCTGGCCCCCGACTTTTAAAAAATTAACTTTTTTTTCATAAAATGGTAGTATATCGTTTGTAGTTGATTGTAGTAAAAATATTTTCGTTTGTAGTTGGATCAATTAATAAATAAACAAAATTGAAAAATTGACCCGCACTCGATATTGAGATATTTCAAATCGGTTTTTTGCATGTGATAGAGAATCGTTTGTAGTTGATTGTAGTGAAAAAAGTTTCGTTTGTAGTTCAATAGTTTAAAAGTTATGAGCAATTGTTTATCCGCATAAGAGGTAACTTCGTCAATTTTCAAGATTTTTGAAATCGGTCTTTTCCATGTGATTCAGAGTCGTTTGTAGTTGATTGTAGTGGAAAAAGTTTCGTTTGTAGTTGAATAGTTTAAAAGTTGTAGGCGATTATTTATATGCCTAACATCCATAGTTTTTTCAGTTATAAGAAATGTACCAGTTTAATTGTGTGGGTATTCGTGTAATTGTATTCGTATAAATTTTGTAACCGAAAAAGGTATTTTGCGTTCTCATATATCATGAAAAGCTTTCGCGCTGCGTAATGAATCACTGTATTGTCGACCGTAGTGGAAATGTGACGAAATGAAACATATTCGGTCTTTTCTAGTCTGGAAACAACAGCGAGAAGTATGCTCGAAGCAGAAGCGTAAACCCCATAGGTGTGAGTACTGGAATAATAAATAAACTGACATAAAATAATTTGTAACGAAAATACAACCTAGTTCTAAATGCACTGAATAATATGAAATACTTTCTATTTTTATCCGACTTCGAAAAGGAGAAGGATACTCAATTCGATCAGTATATATTTTTTTTTCCTGGCTTTGTTCACCGATTACTCCGAGACGGATGGACCAATTGGAATGAAACCTTTTGCATCTTGTAGGATATGTCTTCCGATTCGTCCCGTTATAAAAACATTTCGCATTTTTTTATTCCGAACGGTTTTTATTGCAAATAAAATAATTTTTAACAAAACAAAATCCGACTTCGAAATGCACTAAAAAGTATAAAATAATTTCTATTTCATTTATATCTGTATTCCACAGCTATTAATACAATCTACTTAATCGTTAAATAGGATACTAAATATATTTCAACCTTTTCGGAGGTGGCGCAAAATTAAAAGTACCTGACTATACGATCCTGCCAATAACGATTTGATTGCGGTATGGCAAACTTGGTAATTAATAAGTCGTAAGAAAACATATTCGAGACGTTATAGATACGGCAGAAAACATTTGTAATTGTAGCGATTGTATCAGCAGTTGGTAGCACTTCTGATGTACATGTACACTGCACGTCACGAGAGACCATACTTAACTCGCGCCGCTCCCCAGGTCCAGAGAGATTTTTAATAACGTGTGTTATTACCCTCTCCAGCTTGCTTCTTATTATACTTTGTGATCATATAAATGGTGGGCAGAAATATATGACGTACGATAACTGATAAGGGATGATGATATGGTAAAGATACACGATATAATGAAATTCCTATTATTTTTCAAAGAAAAAATTATATGTTCAATTTTGCGCCGCCTCCGAAAAGGTTGAAATATATTTAGTATCCTATTTAACGATTAAGTAGATTGTATTAATAGCTGTGGAATACAGTGTGACCCTTTCGGGGGTTCACTCTATATTCTCTTCACACACTAGTTTCGTATAAACGCTGGGCGCCAGCCACTCGGGGTGGCAATCAAAATTTGGACAAAGGGACAGAATGGGGGTCGTTACAGGGGATGGGACTCGTGGCACTTACGTCCTTACAATCTCGCGGGGGAGTACGCAAGGAGGATTTGTCGAGGGTTAGGGAAGATCTCAGGGTGAGAGAGGTTCCTGGAAGTTCGTCTACGTTACGCGTGAGGATGCTTTTAGACGGGAATGTTGGGGGCTGGACAAAAGGGTTTCAAGAAATATAACGGGGGATGACCGGCGCGATACGCGGACACACAAGTTCGCAATCGAAGATCGCCGTTGCCGAAACTCACAACAATATCAGATCGCAATTTAATAACGCAAGGGACTCACCACACAGTGCACACTGCATGCTTCCCACTCACTCTTCAAAATCTCAATAATCGTTTTCGCCAAAAATCTCTCTAAGTTCGCTATTTCGTAGCCTAGGGCTCAATGACGGCTCGTCGTCGCTGCCGCGACGACGGGTCCGTCGCGGGATGATTTTTGGGGAGGGGATGGGGAATAGGAAGGGGGCCTTTTCTGGCAACGGAATAGATTGGTTATCGATTGTCGATCTGCCGGTGTTCGGGTTCGATGGGGCTGGCGGATCTCCGGCCGTGGCGGGTGGACTGAGGTCTTCGGGCTCGGCGACAGATGGCTCCAGGTGGACGTTTGTCTCAGCTGCTGGGCCGCTTCGTCTCTTTTTCCGAAGTCCCGCGTTGCTTTTCCTCTCCTGGAGGGTGGGAGGTCTGTCGCCGGCCTCGTAGCTCCTTCTTGCTGGTGATCCCTGTTGTCTCTTGTCCGTCGCCTCCATCGGCCCGACACCGGCGGGCGGGGAAAAGGGGTGAGGTGTTAGAAGGGTTGAGGGTCGTTTCTAGGTGGGATTTGAGGTGGAAGAAGCGCAGCGATTGTAACGGGGGGGCACAGGTGTCACCACGTTACAACAGATATAAATGAAATAGAAATTATTTTATACTTTTTAGTGCATTTCGAAGTCGGATTTTTTTTTGTTAAAAATTATTTTATCTAATTGTAATAATTTCTATTACATTTATACCAACATTCCAGAACTGTTAATGATAAAAGCTATTTAATCGTTAAATAGTATATTAAATACATTTCAATCGTTTCGGAGGCGGTGCAAAATTGAACATAGTCGAATAAATGTTGCTGCCAATAACGATTTGATCGCGGTATGGCGAACTTGGTAATTAATAATTATTTTATATTTTATTTTATTTTATACTTTTTAGTGCATTTTGTTAATATAGAAAGAGGTTTTATTAATAATTGTCACGTAATTGTGGAAACGAAATAGAAGTTATTTTATACTTTTTAGTGCATCTCGAAGTTGGTTGTATTTTGTTGATAGAAATTATTTTATTTCACACTTTTTAGAGGGATGAACGGAATTGGTCGGATATCGTAAGGTGGTTTATTGTTATTATTGGTTAATTGATAAAAGAGAACAGTGTGAATAATATTGTTTTTAATATTTTTATTTTTTGTTTAAGTTTGATAACATACAGGGTTATAATAAAATGTGGATTATTTATGTACAGTGCACTGCCAAAGTATTCGTCCACCTTTTAAATCAGAATACCTCGCTTAAAAGTGGAGCAAATGACTTCAGGTTTCTCGAGAAGCTATAAAAATTAATTTACTAAGATATGTGCCTTTGTAGTTTTAAAAAATAAAAATGTGCCGAAATCGGGAAAGACATAGTAAAAGGCAACTTTTTAACTTTTTTATCTGAACCTGTAACGAAAATTTGAAATATGACATTTGTAAATTTAAATATGTTATGTGTACCCTGATTAATTGATTAAGATCGATCAACGCATTTAAAAGTTATAAGTAATTGAAATCTCTGAAAATCGCAACTTTTCATGTAAGAACGGACTTAATCACGATCTTAGCTGAAAAGTCGCGATTTTCGGAGATTTCAATTACTTATAACTTTTAAATGCGTTGACCGATCTCGATGAATTTTTCAGGATACAGATAACATTTAAATCCACAAATGTCATATTTTAAATTTTCATTACAGGTTGAAATAAACAAATTAATAAATTGTCTTTTATTATTTCTTTCCCGATTTCAGCAAATTTTAATTTTTTAAAATGACAAAGGCATATATCTTAGTAAATTAATTTTTGTAGCTTCTCGAGAAACCTTAAGTTATTTGGTCCAGTTTTAAGCGAGGTATTCCGTTTTAAAAGGTAGACGAATACTTTTGCGGTCCACTGTATATATGAAAAGGTAACTTACATAACTAAATAAAATTATAATACATACTAACTAAAATAGCTAGGCAGATTATAGATACTAACAATGATTGTTTTGAAAAGAATTATTTATTATGCGAACGATATATAATATTTATTCGGTCGGCCCCCCACTGCCGCCTCTTCTTCCTCCCCTCGGCCATCTCCCGCGGTAGGGGTTCCTCCTAGTCCTTGCAGCCGTTCCTCTTTCTGTAATGTAAAATTTGAACAGTTATGTATTTTAGAATTAAAGTTTTATTTATGACGCAAATTGGTGAATAATTTGTTTGATGGGATCTCTGATACTTACTACGTGGCGCCTTTGCATCCTCCTCCTCCTCCTCTTTTCCATCTTTGCTGGAGGCTGTTGCCGGTGGTTGCAGCCCTTGCTGCAGCTGCTGGTGCAGCACCTGCATTTGATGGTGCAGGACCTGTTGCTGCCGTTCCTGCTCCAAGCGCTCCCGCTCCCGCTGCTCCTGCAGCTGCTGCTGCAATTGCAGTATCATATTCATCATTTGATTTTCTGGAAGACAAAAGGGAAATATATATATATGTTACATCCATATTTTTGAATCATGTAGTATATTCATTTTCAATTAAAGTTGAAATTATACTTACGGTTGTTTGCTTGTTTGTCAGCCATCTGTTTATGAAAAAAAGAGAAAAAGAAAGTGTTATTGTTGTGGGATTGAAGAATTTTTATGAAACACTTTATTATTTTTTAATATCATTTATTATAGGTAGTAAGAGAAAGTTAATGTAGAACAAAACTTATATCTATTCTTTAGGAATAATTAAAATAAAACATGTATGTCGCATTATGCACGTGAAGAAACTAAAACGTAATAATACATAGCTTTAATGCCAAGAAAAACTGAAACGTAAAAAAAACCGTTCGCTTTAGCGGGAAAACCCAGACGTTCCTCCCTCTCCTGTTCAGGCTTGCCAACCTCTCCATCACCAAAAGTCGCTAGCTATCGGGGCATGAATTTGCTACGCGACATTCCTATCAAATCCCTCCTTTCGCGTTGCAACAATTATAGTCACTTGTCAAACCCAGACATTTTATATGCTTTTGTAGCACATCCACAGTCAGATCCTTGGTCATCGAATCAGCCTCCAACTCCGATGATCTGATATAATGCAGCGCTATCTCTCCTATATTTTTCTCGTCCTTTATGAAATGATACCTTCGATGAATATGCTTGTTTCTAGCATTAACCCTTGGATTTGATGCCCAGTCTATTACTGCCTGGCTATCTGTGTATATTTGAATAGGTCTTCTTACTACTTCCGATTGTTTCAACTCTTCCAATAATCCAATCATCCACTTTCCTTCACTAATTGCGTCACATAATCCGACTAATTCGGATTCCATGGTGGATAATGTCACGATCTTCTGTTTTCGACTCTTCCAGCCGATCAAAGTATCACCCATTTTTACAGTATATCCTGCAAAGGACTTTGAATCTCTCGTTGTGCACCAACTTGCATCTGAGCTGATTGTCAATTTTCCGCTCTTGGATCCTATTTTCAATTTCAATGTTTTTGTGCCTTGAAGGTACCCCAATACTCGCTTCAACGCCTGCATATGTATCTCTCGCGGATCTTTCTTGTACTGTGACAGCTTGCTATACGTAAATGCTAAGTCTGGTCGCGTTCCTGCAACCAAGTATCCTATGCTTCCAATAATTTCTTGGTATAAGATATCATCGACCTTTTCTGAGTCCTCGTACTCATCCAGTTTAACTCCTATTACGCCTGGCGTCTTGACAGCATAACTATTCTGCATGTTGTACCTTGTTAATATTTCATTCACGAATTTTTCTTGACCCAAGACGAAACCATCCTTGGTTCGGTCAATGCTAATCCACAGGAACTCTATATTACCTGTAAGCTCTCTAATATTTAGTTCTTCCTTTAGTTTTAATATTAGCATATTTACCAGTCCATTATTTTTCCCGATTACAATACAGTCGTCCACGTAGAACCCAATGGCCAGAAAATTATTGTCGTCCTCCGTAACAAAAACACAAGGATCTGCTTTCGTCGATTTTAAACCTGCTTTCATCAGGATATCGACAACTTTCTCATACCAACATCTTCCTGCCTCTGGTAAGCCGTACAGACTTTTCTCTATTAGAAGAACTCTCCCTCCTTCAATGTTAATGCCTTGCGGAGGTTTCATATAAACATCTCTTTTCAGCTTGCTATTCAGGTATGCTGTTTCGACATCGATAAATCTAACTTCATACCCTCCAACAGCTGCTATCGATAACAGTGTCCTCAGTGATTCTTTTTTCATGACTGGATTGTATGAATTTTCATAATCTCTGCCTATATGTTGTCTTGACCATCCGCAACCAATCGGGCCTTGTACCTCAGGGCATCTCCGTTTCCCTTCTTTGCAAAAACCCATTTGCTTCCGATTATCTTCTCATGTTTTGGTTCCTCAACCGTTTTCCACACCTTATAATTTTCTAATGTTTTCAGTTCGTTTCTGATAGCCTCCAGCCATTCGTTCTTTTCCTTTGATCCCATGACGTCATCATAGGTTTTTGGAATGTCTTCTCGACTCATATTAGCAGTGTATCTTACGTTTGCCTTTCTTTCTCTTGAAGACCTCCGTACTCCCCGATCCTGCAATTCTTGCTCATATTGCTGCTTCTCACGTTCTCTTCTCTCTCGTACAACTTCGTTTGTATCGCCTTTTCTTCTACCTCTTCTCGTGATCCTCTCGTTGTCTACTTCTATGTTCTGTTCTTCTTCTTCATCTTGACTCTGTTCTGTTGGATCAGTTTGGTCTCTTTCGTCCTCAACACATTCCTTATTACCACTATAAGGAATAATATGATCCAATGTTTCAGACTCAGGATTCCTCGATTTCGAGTATCCCTTTTCCGTTTCGATAACTTTTACGTCTCTGCTTTCTACTACCTTCTCTTTGTCCAGATCATACACTCTATAAGCTCTTCTATTTCTTGAATATCCGATGAAGACCGCTGCCCATGACTTTTCATCAAATTTTTTTCTGGACACGTCCTCATTTTTATAGTAAGCCTTGCATCCGAATACTCTTAAATGCCTAACGGATGGTTTCCTGCCCATCCATATCTCTAGGGGTACCTTGTCCCTCTTCTTGGTAGGTGTAATATCGTGGATACATGAAGCAGTCCAAATAGCTTCTGCCCAAAACTCCTGTGGCAATTCAGCATCTAACAATAGCGTCCTAGCTATATCTATCAAAGATCTGTTGGCTCTCTCCGCCAATCCATTACTCTGTGGTGTATGGATGGTAGTTCTTTCGCTTTTAATCCCCTTTTCTCTGTAATAACTCAATAATGGTTCATTAATAAACTCTGTCCCGTTGTCCGACCTTACGTATTTCACTCTTTTATCTTTTTCATTTTCGCGTCTTTCTATAAATTCTTTCAGTCTGCTTGCCGCTTCACCCTTCGAATGCAGAAATTCAATAAAATACCTTCGACTAAACTCATCAACGATTACCATCATGTATCGACTTCCTCCGAGCGACGTCTTCGGCATAGGACCACACAAATCCACGTGTATCCTTTCTAAAATCTGTTGACTCTTTTCAACTTCAACATCTGAAAAAGGCAATCTGCACATTTTTCCCTTAATACATGTTTGACAGGTATCACTTCCTTTTCCAAACTTAGGTAGACCATCAACCAGTTGTTCCTCTGCCATTTTCTCCAAGTATCTGTGATTAACATGTCCCAACCTCTTGTGCCATAACTCATAGTTCACTTCTGCTGCATTTAGACATGATTCTGCCTCTGATCTCACTTGGCCTCGTTCAATATCAATCTGTACATGTTTGAGAATCCGCTCAGCCATGATGGCGCTCACGGTCGATCGATTTATCGATCGGGAGTTGCCCATCTAGGTAACGCGTGAGGAGGGGTCTTCTCGCCGGCTCGCGCGCAACGCCGCCATTATCATTGATCACCGATCAAAGTAAGCACCACGTGCTCGTGAATTCTCAAGTTTGTTCAAGTGCTAATCATCAAGACACGATCAAGACCGCTCAAACGACCCAAGGAATCCTCTGCAACTGTGCAGTGCAACAGGATTGCGAAAGGTACAGATCAATTACAACTAATTCATTGCACACGTGAGCCGCCAACCACGTGTCGATCAAGCACGAGATCACGGGCACCATCACAGCAGCGGGCCGAATTAATACAATTAACGGCGCTTACAAGCTCGCTGCTTGCAAATTGTAAGAGCATTGCTCATGTAACACCACGCAGGTGACAGAGAAATTCAATAATCGATGTGTTTCAATCTATGTAAAATCATGCTTCACGACGAATCATTGTAATTGCAAGTGAATCAGACGGTTCATTCTCTCACAAAAAGAGTCAACGCGGATCATCGTAACGATCACACATTTGTATTGTTTGCTCACACTAATTGTCAGATCAGCGTGTTCATTTCATTTTAGAATTGACTCAAATAAATCAATTTGTGAAACCCGAACCAGTAAGTGTAAAATTCTTTCCCAGCGCAATCCCTCCAGGATTTCCATCATTCCTGAACAGTACAAGAAATGCATCATTTTCAAAACGACCTTCTGCAATTAACTCACCTGTCTTCTTTTCATAGACTTCTGCACCGTTTTCATCAAGAACAATTCTTTTGCCCTTCTTTACCAAACTCGGCACAGACATGAGATTACAGTTAATATCAGGAACATACAGTGTATCTTCCATTCTTATTCTGGTGGCTCCCAAATTTTTCATATTACTAGATCCATACACAGTGCCACGACTTTCAGCTAGAATTTTCCTTCCATGCTCAGCAGTGGTTATCTCAATTTTCTCAGACCTTTGATCACGAATAATATCATCCTGAAAACTCATATGGGAGGTACACGCAGAATCTAACAACCAGACAGTTTTCTCCTCACTCCTTTGTGGGTTACTTTCAACACTAGAGTTTTCTCTAACTCTCATTGCATGTTCGTCACGCCGTTCACTTGTTCGTTTATTCTTGTAATTTTTATAATTAGTTTTACCTTGATACCCTGATCGGTTTCCTCTATTATTTGGGTAGTGTCCCTTATGATCTCCTTCTGGGCCTGTGTTATTTCTTCTCTCTGAATCATTCCTTGGCTTGCTCCAGCAATCCCTTGCTAGATGACCAGCCTTTCCACAGTTGTAACAGTTTCCTTTCTTTTGTTCTACAACTCTGAATGCCTTAACTTCAGTTCCATTCTTTGTCTTATCATACTTCCTTTCAAACCTTAACAATGTTTCTCGCATGACTTCATACGTTATATCTGGATTGGAGGATATTGCCGTTGTCACTTCACTATATCTATTTGGTAAACCTTCAATGATGAAACATATTAGTTCACTTTCATCAATAATGGTGCCCAACTGTGAGATCTCTGTCGCTAAAGATTGAGCCTTTATCAAATATTCATCTATCGTTTCCTTCTCTGATTTTTCAATACGTGCCAACTTCATCTTCAGCTGAGTTAATCTTTGATGTTCAACTCCTTCATGTCGTCTCCTTAATAAATTCCATAGCTCCTTTGCATTTGTTACATTTCTACATGCCATCGCCTGCTCAGCTGAAAGTGTTAAAATAATGATAGCACATACCTCATCGTTTTTCTTTGACCAGTCATTCCATCTCGCTATAGACTCTGGCTTGTTTGCGTCCTTAACTGGCTCATCATCCACAATAATCTCCTCATAGAGATGCTTTGCTTTAATTAACGCTGCCAATCTCATGCTCCATAACGCATAATCTTTGCTGGTCAACGGCTCAATCCTAGAAACCGCCAACGATGCCGATTCTGCCATGGCTTTAGTTATTCTTTCCTCCAATCCTTTCACTCAATCTTCCTTTTAGCGTAGCACGTGTTTCAATCCCATTGAGCGAAACCACGCTCTGCTACCACATTGTTGTGGGATTGAAGAATTTTTATGAAACACTTTATTATTTTTTAATATCATTTATTATAGGTAGTAAGAGAAAGTTAATGTAGAACAAAACTTATATCTATTCTTTAGGAATAATTAAAATAAAACATGTATGTCGCATTATGCACGTGAAGAAACTAAAACGTAATAATACATAGCTTTAATGCCAAGAAAAACTGAAACGTAAAAAAACCGTTCGCTTTAGCGGGAAAACCCAGACGTTCCTCCCTCTCCTGTTCAGGCTTGCCAACCTCTCCATCACCAAAAGTCGCTAGCTATCGGGGCATGAATTTGCTACGCGACATTCCTATCAGTTATTAATTAAAGAAAAATAATCGGAATTTGTGGATAAACTTCCGAAAAGCACTGACCGTCTATTTTTTTGAAAGTTAGTATTGTTACGTTTTTTTTTATACGCTAATTACGAATATCATAGTAAAAAGTTGGTGACTATTTAGCCATCGTAAGTCGGCCGGCAACGCTTTCGCGAAATAGTAACAAATTCTTTAAACAACATTATTATTTGCAAATTCTTGTGACGGCGACGTGTCAACAAATTAAAGATGAAGTGACTCCAAAAAGTCTGCGTACAGCATTTAAAAGAGAATACCTCATTTACAATTGGACCAAATGACTTGAGGTTTTTTGAGAAGCTATAAAAATGAATGTACTGAAATATGTGCTTTTGTCGTTTTAAAAAATTACAATTTGTTGAAGTCGTGAAAGATAAATATAGTGAAGGGTAATATTTCAATTTTTTTATGTGACCCTATAATGAAAATTTAAAATATGTCTTTCCTACATTCGAATAAGTTATGTGTATGCTGAAAATTTCATCGAGATCGGTAAATGCACTTAGAAGTTAGAAATAATTAAAATTTTCGAAAATTGCGACAAACGAAAGACATGTTTTAAATTTTCATTATAGGCTCACATAAAAAAGTTGAAATATTACCCTTCACTATTTTCTTTCACGATTTCAACAGATTGTAATTTTTTAAAACGACATAAGCACATACAGCTTCTCGAAAAACGTCAAGTTATTTAGTCCAACTGTAAATTAGGTATTCTGTTTTAACACGTTGACTGCCGCAGTGAAAATGGGGATTTGTTGCGAAGTTGTAATTATTAAGAATAGGAATAATTAATTTTCAAATTTCAAATGTCAAGCTTTTAATTTTATACTTTACATTATTAGTATAATAACAATACTATTGAAAATAATATTTTTCTATCTTTTTCTTTTAATTATTGGAGTGCGTGGAATTTGCGATGCCGGTCACCGGTAACCCCCTCGGCAGTCAACGTGTAAACTGTATGCGCACACTTGTTGGACTCACTGTACGTTTAATTTTGTAACGCGTCGCCGCCATAAGAATTAGCAAATAATAATGTTGTTGAAAGAATTAGTTATTATTTCGCAAAACCGTTACTGGCCGCCGTACGATGCCCAAATAGTCCCCAACTTTTCACTATGATATTCGTAATCAGTGTATAAAACAAACGTAAGAATACTATGTATTAAAAAAAATCGAGGGTGAGTGGTTTCCATAAGTACACATATTTCTGATAAAATAAAATTTTCACTTACGGCAAAACTGTTTCCAAACACTGAACTTGACACGTTTCAAAGATTGTTTTCTTCTACGACTACTGACGCAGGAATGCTCTGCTTAATTTCCCTAAAAGCTGATCTGTTGAATTTCCACTACCCAGCCCCACTTTTCCCCCACCACTTAGCGCAGCGAGCTCAGCGCAATCGACGGAAAACGGATTTTCTGGAAACTTGCAGTCTTTGAAAATGACCTCTCCAAAGGGTATAGCCGGGTAAGGTAGGCAAAATGGCCCTTGAACCAAATTAAATTCAGAATGCGTCATTCGATAACATATCAAAAGAAAATACTGTACATCAATTTTCAACCCCCTATCTTAACCAGGGAGGCAGTGATGGGGAGCAAAATAGACGCCAGATGGTGCCCCATTTCTCCTATTTAATAAGATCCGAAAATTATGAAAAAATTCTAATACACTACAAACACGGTAGCGCATATTAGGAAATTTTTTCAGACTTTTTCATTGCAAATCGTAGTTGTAAAAGATAAAAACCTAACAAACAATTTGAAGAAACGCCATTTGTTACTGAAAATGTAAGAGCACTACTTTTATATTACTGTGGTAATAACATATTAATATAATTATTACTCTTGAATTTTTTCCGACTTTGTGTTGTGGTACAACGTAGTTAAAAAAATGAGAAACCAATTATTTCGCATGAAAAAGTAATTTATTCTTCGCATTTTTATTTCCTGTTCTTTTAGAATATGTATTAAGTACTTTTAAATTGATTCAATATGTTGTGACCTGTTCGCGGGTTCACTCTATAAAAGGGGCGTTCGTAATACAAGCTTGTTGTTGGGCGCCAGCCACACTGTGGCAATCGAAATCAAAAAAAGGAAAGGGGTATGGGGCGTTCACAATGGAGGGGTCTCGGGCACTTTCGTCCGCACAGTTTCGCGGGGGAGTACGCGAGGAGGAAATAGTGGGGGACGGGAAGGTGCAGGGTCGGGATGGGTTCTTGCGGGGGTCTCTACGTTACGCGTGGTTTCCAAGAAAACACAGGGGTCGAAACGAGAAGGGGTAGCCGTTGCCAATACTCGGACAATATAAGAATTAATAGTCGAAGGGCTTACCCAAAACGCCTCACACTCAACTCACTACTCACTCTCGATAATCTCTCTCTCAAAATCTCTATATACTTTCTATACACTTGCTATGGTCGCTATTCGCTAATTCAAAATTCTCTATTCGCTCGTTGCTCAAAGCTACTTGAGGATATTTTGGGGACGGGATGGGACTCGGATGGGGGGAACCTCTTCCGGCCGCGGGACTGATCGATTATCGATCTTCGATACACCGGTGATCGGGATCGATGGGGCTGACCGACTTCCTGCGGGGACGGGTGGGCTGAGGTCTTCGGGCTCGGCGACAGATGGCTCCGGGTGGACATTTGCGTCAGTTTAGGCCGCTTCGTCGGAATTTCTGGAGAATTCCACGTTGTTCCGTGTTTGTTGGAGAGGTGGATCTGTCGCCGGCCTCGAAGCTCCTGTTGGGGGTGGTCCTCGCTGTGGGTCAGTCCGTCGCCTCCATCGGCCCGACACCGGTAGACAGGGAGAAAGGGGTAGGGTGAGGGAAGAGTTACGGGTTATCGTTAGGTGGGCGTTTGAGTGGGGGAAGCGCAGCGATTGTAACGGGGGGGCAAGGGAGTCACCACGTTACAATGTATATTACATATCTGATGTAGATATAGTAACAATTATATTGTTATTAAATGTATATTACATTATATCACATGTAGGTGCAGTAATAATGACAATGTTATTATATTTATATTACGTATCTAATGTAGATATAGCAACAACTACATTGTTATTGGTAAATATTTAGAATAAGGGAGCCACCTCCGATTTCGATCACCTTGAAATATGTTGTCAAGGTCGTCATTCTGAACAACTTTTTCCTATACATATAATAGTCGGACTCTTTTAGTTTTCGAGATATTTGAAAGAATAACGCGCTTTACTACCAATATTTCCAAGAGTGAATAAATTGCAACTAGGATCCCCTCTATTGTTTTGGGGGGCTTCGCCCCCCAAACACTCCCGCCCTCACGACGACAATAATCCCAAACCACCTTGGGACGAACTTAAGTACTTCGAAAACACATGTGGGGATTAATGAACGGATAGTATACAGGGTGAGGAAAAAGTCCGGGACCGGTGAAATATCTCGAAAACAAGACATTTTAGGAAAAAATATTTAATACACAAATTGTAGGGTGTCAATAGATGCATCAAACGGTGGTACGTACTTGACCTTGAGCGTAAGTATGGAGGAGCTATCCAGGTCAAGTTAAAAATTTTAAATGGAAACACCTGCTTTTTATTTAATATTCTTGTAGCTGACATCGAGAGCTTTTCAAAACACTTCCATGAGCTTCTTTCGGTTGAGTACTTTTCGAGATATGAGTCGATAAAGTTCAAGTACTGTCGGCAATAGTAGTACAGTCTAATGCTAAATGTCAAGTTCACTGATAACTTTGGACATTGAGTCAACGACTTTAGTAAGAAACATAAATAAGATATATGTATATATACACACAAGGCACTCTATTGAACGCAAAATGCTTGTCGAAAATTTATGTAGCCTTAATATAACTATTTTCTCGAATATCTCGAAAACTAAAAGAATGCGACTAATATATATATATAGGAAAAAGTTGTTCAGAATAACGCCCTTGACAACATATTTCAAGGTGATACAAATCGGAGGTGGCTCCCTTATTCTAAATATTTACCGTTGATATGGTAACAATTATATTGTTATTAAATGTATATACATTATATCTCATGTAGCTATAGCAATAATGACATTATTATTAACTGTATATTACATATCTAATGTAGATATGCCAATAACATATTTACTAAATTCTTATTAAATGTATATTACATTGTATCTCATGTAGATATCGTAATAATGACATTGTTAGTAAATGTATATTACATATCTAATGTAGACATGCCAATAATGACATTGTTATTATATGTATATTACATTATATCTCATGTAGATATAGTAATAACGGCATTGTTGTTAAATGTATATTACATCATATCTCATGTAGATATAGTAATAATGACATTGCTATTAAATGTATATTACATATCCGATGTAGATTTAGTAACTATTATATTGTTATTAAATGCATATTACATATCTAATGTAGTTATGCCAATAATGATATTCTTATTAAATGTATATTGCATTATATCTCATGTAGATATAGTAATAGTCGCCGTTATGGGGCGCTGATAGTATGTGTAAACGTGGAGAAATTGTGAACCAGTTTTGTGCTGCCATGAATTTATGTCCTGTGAATTCAAAGGTCGGCAATACGTGTTCTGCTGGGCGATAGATCAGCGTTAAAAAATATGACGGACAGCTCAGTGAAGGTTAGAAGGCCCTACACGAGACTAAGAAGCAAAGTCGGACAGGAGATACTGCTAGAGCTAAGAGAGGAGATGAGGAAATGCAAGAATGACCTGAACAGCACGATAAGGAAAGCTAAAAAAGAGAACTGGCAAAAGATGTTACAGACGATAGACAAGGACATATGGGGTAGACCCTTTAAGACGATTATGCGTACTGTGAAGGGAAAGACGCCGCCGGAAGTGTTGGAACCTGAAAAAATAATGAGAATTGTGCAGAAGCTGTTTATTACACAAAGGGAGGATGACGGTACAACGATCCTGAGACAAACGATATTAGGAAACCTACCTGAACGGACAGAGGACGATGACATGATTACTGAAGAAGAGGTCATAAAGGCAGCTAAAAGTTTAATACCAAAGAAGGCCCCTGGCCCGGATGGAATTTCCTCACTGGTGGCTAGAAAGATGGGTATTGAGTCTTCTAAGTGGATCTGCTATATTTTTAATGCCTGTTTGCGACATGGATATTGGTCGAGACCATGGAAAACCGGCAGGCTGGTGTTGATCCCGAAAGGCAAATCGGCCTCAAAGCAACCCGAAAGTACATATAGACCATTCTCCATTATATCGTGCGTTGGTAAAATGTTCGAATACATACTAAAAGACAGGATACTGGACACCCTGAAGAAGTGTGACTTAGCGCCAAACCAGCACGGCTTCCGTAAGGGGCGGTCTACCCTCGACGCCATGGAGATGGTATTAAAATTTCGAGAGAAGGCAAGAAATAAGCGTAAGCACTGCCTCCTCGTGCTCCTGGATGTCCAAATCGCGTTTAATACCCTGATATGGTCGAGTATCATCAAAAACATGGCAGCGAGAGGTTTCCCGAAGAATATCATTAACTTGATGGCTGATTATCTTGACAATAGATGGATCCTCTATGAAGGCAAGGAAGAGAATCAGCGATTCCAAGTCTATGGCGGAGTGCCGCAGGGTTCCGTTAGAGTGATGCCCACTTGGACGTCGACCGATTGGACGGTCCCGATTAGACGCGTTCCTTTTGGACGCCGTGCCGATTGGACGCGTTCCTTTTGGACGCCGGACCGATTGGACGCGTTCCTTTTGGACGTCGTGCCGTTTGGACGCCGTGCCGTTTGGACGTCGTGCCATTTGGATTCGTGCCATTTGGACGCCATATCTTTTATAATCATTGCCTTTGGAAATCGGCAGATGGTGTTATTGTTTGTCGATTTAAATTCCTCTGCTATTTGAATGCGTATGCATGCTAAAGTATATGATTACATATATCTAACGTTAAGGTCAAGTGGTTGCGTGTAACGTTTGACAGATATAGGTTATAGTGAAAAACATGTGGAAATTGAATGCAGTTACTTTCTTACAAGATATATCTGGAAGTATGTTTAAGGTAAAAGAAATATTAAACCTTATTTTGTTCAATACATTCTTTATTGCGAATTAATGTTGTTGTGGACAATGTATCAATATATAATAATACGATTTCTTTTTCTTTATTTTCAGCATTTATTCAGACATTGATGAGGAAATTTAAACCAATAAATTATGCAGTAAAAAAATTGAATACATCCATTAAAGAAATTAAACAGTACGGAATAAAATAATAGGACAAATAAGAATAATGTACCCTGAAAACAGATGCAATAACATTCTCGCAGGATACATCAGGAAATACGTTTGAGGTAAAAGAAATATTAAATCTTATTTTCTTTAATACATTCTTTATTCCAAATTAATGATGTTGTGGACAATGTATCAATATATAATAATATGATTTCTTTTTCTTTATTTTCAGCATTTATGCAGACATTGATGAGGAAATTACCACCAAAATTATGGAGTAGAGAATTTGAATAGATCCATTAAACAAATTAAACATTGTGGAATGAAATACTAGGATTAATAACAGATACGTACTCTGAAAACAGATGCAATTACATTCTCGCAGGATATATCAGGAAATATGTTTGAGGTAAAAGAAATATTAAATCTTATTTTGTTCAATACATCCTTTATTTCAAATTAATGTTGAGAACAATGTATGAATATATAATAATATGATATCTTTTTTTATATTTTTAGCACCTGTTCAGACATTCATGCGGAAACTACAACCAGAAAATTATGGAGGGAAAAATTTGAATAGATACATTGAAGATACTTTCTGTTGTACTTGGAGACGACTTGTCTACCTATTGTAACACAATACTTCTCTCTGCCTGGTGCGATACGGGACCTTTTCCTTTCTTTGAACGATCGGGGCGCATGGTTCCGCTGTAGAACCATAAACATCCCGTGGCGTCGTAGGCGATCGCTACGCCGACCGTTAGTCGTAGTCAACCCTTTGTATAAGTCACACTTCAAACTTTTCTGTACAAGTCCACATAACTCTGATTTACAATAGATTATGGGCCCAGAAAACCGTGATCGTCAGAAATTGTGAAGTGCGCAAAGTCACGAATAACGGAAAAGAAAAGTGTTACTGCGACGTGTATATTCCTGTTCGAGTTCGGTGCGAGTGTCTACAAACACAAAGTGAACAATGGCAAATCTCGTGAAAATCGAAGGTCTCAACAAGGAAAACTATGATACGTGGAAGATACAAATGCGTGCGTTGTTGATAAAGAACGATGCGTGGTGTTACGTCAGTGGTGAAACAAAAGCACCGATAGTGACGGCCAACGATCCAGTATCGGAAGCGGCACATCGCACGTGGGCTGGAAACGACGAAAAGGCAAAGTCCGACATAATATTATCGATCAACCCGTCGGAATTGAAACAGGTTAAAGATTGCAAAATATGAAGCGAGGTATGGCAAAGACTCGAACAAATATATCAGTCACGGGGTCCTGCACGTAAAGCTACGCTACTGAAGAAATTGACTCTACAGCGTATGAATGAAGGCAAAGATGTTCGCGAGCACCTCAGAAGATTTTTCGATGCTGTGGATAAACTGCACGAAATGGACGTTGACATTAATGCAGATTTACTGGCAATTTTCCTATTATACAGCTTGCCACAAAGTTTCGAAAATTTCCGCTGTGCGATTGAATCACGTAACGAGTTGCCGCCTCCTGATGCCCTACGAATAAAGATAATCGAAGAAAACGATGCTCGTAAGAACGAAGCGCGTGATGTTGTGCCAAATGCCATGATCGCCGGGAAATACGTGAAGTCAAATCACGGAAGAAAGAATCAGAACAAAGCTGCGGACAATAAAAGTGACGATCGCTCGAAAGTGAAGTGCTTTCGATGTAAGAAATTCGGTCACCTAGTATCTGAGTGCCGTAAAGGCGGTGGAAACTCAAAACATTCAGCAAAGGGCGCCAGCAGCGATCTATCTTTCTACGCGACGTCGGAAATCGGACAAAACTGCGAAGCAACGCAAGTGACAACCGAGACGGGCGACGGACAATGGTGTTTAGATAGTGGCAGTACATCTCATCTGTGTAAAAATTTAAATTGTTTTGACAATATCGATAAGCGGCGACGTGGAAAGTTAAATCTTGTTAGCAACGCGTCGACCGATATCCACGCGACTGGCACTGTCATTGATCAAAAGGATTCGGAAAAGAATCTCACGATAGAAAACACTTTGCACGTACCGGACCTATGAACAAATTTGTTGTCGGTCGGAAAAATTACGGATCGTGGTTACAGGGTGCTTTTTGCGAGGGATCGAGCGACAATTATCGACGAGGATGGCAACGATAAGCTGATCGCTATTCGTAAAAACGGACTATATTACGTGGCACAAAAGGGTACCTCACACCGTGCCATGGTTACGGACGAAGACACAACGAAATCTCAACGCAACAATGGGCTCGAGATATGGCATAGGCGGCTTGGGCACCTAAATCAGCAGGATTTACTCGAAGCGAAACGCAGATGCATCATACCCAGCGGCAACATTGAAGATTTTAGACGAACATTGCGTTGCGAGGTCTGTATCGAGAATAAGATGACGAGGACACCTTTTCCGGAAAAATCGAAGCGTGCGACAGACAATTTAGAGATAATTCACAGCGATGTCTGCCGTCTCATGCGAACACGTTCACACGCAGGTAACAAATATTTCGTTACATTTATCGACGATCATTCTAGATGGTGTGAGATACGATTTTTAAGGTCAAAGGACCAAGTGTTCGATGCGTTTAGGGATTTTAAAAATTACATTGAAAATCAGACTGGTCGGAAGATTAAAATCCTTCAATCGGATAACGGGAAGGAATACGTAAATTCACGTTTTGACAAGTTCTTAAACGATAACGGGATAAAACGTAGGCTGTCGGTCGCGTACAATCCAGAACAAAATGGAGTAGCCGAGCGAAAGAATCGGACGATTATAGAAACAGCAAGGTGTCTAATCGCGCAGTCCGGTTTGCCGCGATCTTTCTGGGCAGAAGCCGTATCAACGGCGAATTACATTCGTAATCGATGTCCGTCGAGAGTTTTGGCTGGGAAGTCTCCATTTGAAAGACTTTACAGGAAGCTACCTAGCGTGAAATATTTTCGCGATTTCGGATGCGATGTCTACTTTTTAAATAATAATCCAAACAAGGGGAAGTTCGAGCCGCGTTCACGAAAGGGCATTTTTGTCGGATATTCTGAATGTTCAAAGGGATACAGAATATGGAATTAGGAAGAAAAACGGGTAGAAATTGCGCGCGATGTGAGGTTTCTGGAAAATTGCAACGCGAACCAAAACAAATCAGATAACAATTCTACTTGTGAAAATGTTCCTTCCGAGAGCATCCCACGGGATGATGACGAACGCGAAAATGAACGTATGACTTTCGATGTCGATCTATCTTCTCGAAACTATTCGAACAATAATATCGAGAACGGCGGCGATGCTGGTGAATCGAGCGATGGCGTGAGCGAGTCAAACGCGGAGACAGACAATCGCGAAGACGTACAGTCTCAGAGAGGTAGAGGTAGACCGAAGAAAATACTCACAGGTATGAGGGGAAGGCCCCGAAAAGAGTATAATATGGTACAAGTAGGAAGTATCGCGGTCGAATAGGCATTTATGACCGAAATTCCTCTAGAGCGAGCCATCGCGGGCCCGGAGGCGGACGAATGGCATCAGGCCATTGCCATCGAATTAGGGTCGATATTAAAGAACGATACCTGGAAAATCGTCGAGCGTCCAAGAAACGCGAAAGTAATCGGAAGTCGGATTGTTCTACGTAATAAATATAAGCCGAACGGTGAAATCGATCGTCGAAAGGCGAGAATAGTAGCGTGTGGATTCTCTCAGCGTTACGGGATTGATTTTAACGAAACTTTTGCCCCGGTTGCACGTTTGGAATCGGTTAGAATTATGACTGCTCTTGCGGCTGAATACGACATGAAGATTCATCAAATAGACGTGACGTCAGCTTACTTGAACGGTAAACTCGACGAAAAAATTTTTATGGAAGTTCCCTGTCACGTTGAAAAAGCCTTAGACATTTTAGCCGAAACCGAAAAAGGTGATAGTAACGTAAAAACAAAAGCTATCGAAATGCGGCGTAGTTTAAGAAACGGAGACAAAGTTTGTTCGATGCGAAAAGCCTTATACGGTTTAAAACAAGCTGGTCGTAGCTGGCATCGTCGTTTGGATCACGAATTGAAAGGTTTCGGATTACTTCCGAGTAAGGCTGATCCGTGTGTTTATTGTCAAGGACGAGGGGAAGATATTCTGATGGTTCTCGTTTATGTGGACGACATCTTAATAGTCTCGCGCGATCTTGATAAAATAAACGATTTCAAAGGTTATATTAGAAACATTTTCGAGATCAGAGATTTAGGCGACGTGAAGTGCTGCTTAGGAATAGAATTTAATCGTTCCGAACAAGCGATAAATTTGCATCAGCGAGGTTACATAAAAGACTTGTTAGAACGTTTTGGCATGTCAAATTGTAAACCGGCATCGACTCCGTTAGATTTAAGTAAAAAAATGCGAAAAGAACCTGAGGATTCGGGCGAAGACGATAAAAATCTACCGTTTCGAGAACTTGTGGGTTCATTGATGTATTTAGCTGTTGCTACCCGACCGGACATAGTTCACGCAGTCAGTGCACTGAGTCAATTCAACAATTGTTTTAACAGAACTCATTGGGTAGAAGCGAAGCGTGTCTTGCGTTATTTACGGGGAACCTCCGACGTAGGTCTTACATATAAAGCCAGCGGTGCGTCAATAGAAGGACACGCGGATGCCGATTGGGGAAACTGTACAGAGGACCGAAAATCTTTTACGGGATATTGTTTTAATCTCGCAGGTGCCGCGATTTCTTGGGTATCTAAGAAACAGAAGACTGTTGCTCTCTCTTTCGTCGAAGCACAATACATGAGTATGAGCGAGGCTACCAAAGAAGCCATATATCTACGGCGTTTTCTTTCCGAATTGGGCTTCGAATCCAAATCAGGGATTAAATTATATTGCGATAATCAGGGTGCGATCAGGCTTGCGGAAAATCCTGTATTTCACAATCGTACGAAGCACATCGACGTAAGGCATCATTTTGTCCGCGATGCCTTGAAGGATGAAGAGATAAAATTAAAGTATATCTCAACTGGCGAAATGGTGGCCGACGTGTTTACAAAAGGCCTGCCAGGTCCGAAACATAAGGAAATGTCTAAGAGGCTTGGATTAGATTTTCCAATGTGAGGAGGATCGTAAAACAGCCCGTCTCGAGGGGAAGTGTTGTACTTGGAGACGACTTGTCTACCTATTGTAACACAATACTTCTCTCTGCCTGGTGCGATACGGGACCTTTTCCTTTCTTTGAACGATCGGGGCGCATGGTTCCGCTGTAGAACCATAAACATCCCGTGGCGTTGTAGGCGATCGCTACGCCGACCGTTAGTCGTAGCTAAACCTTTGTATAAGTCACACTTCAAACTTTTCTGTACAAGTCCACATAACTCTGATTTACAATACTTTCCAGCGTAGAATGAAAAAATTGGAGCAAATAACAAAAACGTACCCTGAAAACAGATGCAATTACTTTCTCGCAGGATATATCTGGAAATATGTTTGAGGTAAAAGAAATATTAAACCTTATTTTGTTCAATACATTCTTTATTCCAAATTAATGTTGTTGTGGACAATGTATCAATATATAATAATATGATTTCTTTTTCTTTATTTTCAGCATTTATGCAGACATTGGTGAGGAAATTACCACCAAAATTATGGAGTAGAAAATTTGAATAGATCCATTAAACAAATTAAACATTGAGAAATGAAATACTAGGATTAATAACAGAAACGTACTCCGAAAACAGATGCAATTACTTTCTCGCAGGATATATAAGGAAATATGTTTAAGGTAAAAGAAATATTAAATCTTATTTTCTTCAATACATTCTTTATTCTAAATTAATGTTGTTGTGGACAATGTATCAATATATAATAATATGATTTCTTTTTCTTTATTTTCAGGATTTATTCAGACATTGATGAGGAAATTACAACCAAAAAACTACGGAGTAGAAAAGTTGAAAAGTTACATTAAAGAAATTAAACACTGCGGAATAAAATACTACAACAAATGAGAAAAACGTACTCTGAAAACAGATGCAATTACTTTCTCGCAGGATGTATAAGGAAATATGATTAAGGTAAAAGAAATATTAAATCTTATTTTTTTCAATACATTCTTTATTCCAAATTAATGATTTTGAGTACAATATATCAATATATTGTAATATGATTTGTTTTTCTTTATTTTCAGCATTTATTCAGAATGGAATATTTCAATACAAGTGTTCAACTCGTTTGAGACAAATTCAAGACTTCTAAACACAATACAAGCGCTATAAAAAAGATACAAGTGAATAGTGAAATAGAAACTCTGTTTCAAATTATTTTTTTATAAATTATTACTTGGTAAAACTATTTATTTGAAAGTAGAAGAAAACACTGTGAATTGTAACATAAATTCTATATTAAGGAAATTAGAATAGGAAGTTAAAGTTTAAGGGATTTATCTACTTTTATTAAACTATTTATTTGAAATATGCTGGTATTACATTGTGTTTAAAGTCTATAACGTGCAAGACAAACTTATCTAATTTAATACTGCTCTTGCTCGAATAATTTCTGCACTGTATCTATTTAATACATCTACTACATAATATCTCTGTTGCAATTTTCCCCTCCGTGTCTGATCAAACGCTGAAAATAAAGAAGAAGAAATCATATTATTATATATTGTTACATCATACTCAACAACATTAATTTATAATAAAGAATGTATTGAAAAATATATGGTTTAATATTTCTGTTACCTCAAACAAATTTCCTGATATATCCTGCGAGAAAGTAATTGCATCTGTTTTCAGAGTACAATATTGTTTTTTGTTCTAGTATATCATTCCACACTGTTTAATTTCTTTAATGGATCTATTCAAATTCTCTACTCCAATATTTTTTTTTCCTGATCAATGTTTCAATAAATGCTGAAAATAAAGAAAAAGAAATCATATTATTATATATTGTTATATTATACTCAACAACATTAATTTAGAATAAAGAATGTATTGAAAAAAATAAGATTTAATATTTCTTTTACCTTAAACATATTTCCACATATATCTTGCAAGAAAGTAATTGCATCTGTCTTCAGATTATGTTTTTGTTATTTGTCCAAGTATTTCATTCCACAATGTTTAATTTGTTTAATGGATCTATTCAAATTCTTTACTCCATAATTTTGTGGTTGTAATTTCCTCATCAATGTCTGAATAAATGCTGAATATAAAGAAAAAGAAATCATATTATTATATATTGATACATTGTACACAACAATATTAATTTGGAATAAAGAATGTATTGAAAAAAATATGGTTTAATATTTCTTTTACCCGAGACATATTTCCTGATATATCCTGCGAGAATGTAATTGCATCTGTTTTCGGAGTACGTTTCTGTTATTAATCCTAGTATTTCATTCCACAATGTTTAATTTGTTGAATGGATCTATTCAAATTCTCTACTCCATAATTTTGGTGGTAATTTCCTCATCAATGTCTGCATAAATGCTGAAAATAAAGAAAAAGAAATCATATTATTATATATTGATACATTGTCCACAACAACATTAATTTGAAATAAAGGATGTATTGAACAAAATAAGATTTAATATTTCTTTTATCTCAAACATATTTCCTGATATATCCTGCGAGAATGTAAGTGCATCTGTTTTCAAGGTACATTTTTCTTATTTGTTCTATTTATTTGTATTATTTTATTCCGTACTGTTTGATTTCTTTAATGGATCTATTTAAATTTTCTACTGCATAATTTATTGGTTGTAATTTCCTCATCAATGTCTGAATAAATGCTGGAAATAAAGAAGAATAAATCATATTATTATATATTGATTCATTTTACTCAACAACATTAATTTGGCATAAAGAATGGGTAAAATTTCGTTTTGGGGGACCACAAATTAAGGGGTCCTTTTTCTTTTTGTAGTTTTTGACCTGAAATTTTAGAAAATCCAAGTTAAAAGTCCAGGAAACCAATAGTTTAAGAAATACAAGTGTTTAAAAATGTACGTATTTAGTAACATTTCAGAGGTTAGAATGACGCCATATTGTTTCTACCCATCATCTGATTGGTTCGTTTAAGTTACTAAGTTCAAGTTACCTTATTCGAAAACGTATTGCTCCTTGATTGCTGCGATCAAGGAATCCATAAGATGAATTGTGTGAGATTAGCAGAATTTCCTCCACAAATACTCACACTGGCGATCGGCAAAGTCTTCGTCGTGGAAGCGGCTTCTTCCACGCATCCAATCCTTTGCCGGTCGCCAGTTAGCTTCGATTTGTTGCGTATGAGTTCCATCAGGCGCTGTAATTAAAAGATACACAAAACATTTAGTTAATATCACACCGATGTGACCAGCCGCCTTACGGCGACCGGAAATTCTAATATAGCCTAACCAAACTGAAATAATTACCAACAAATTCGACGCTATGATTCACCATCTTATGGGTGAATCCTTCAGCAGCGAGACCCATGTAACTCCTAAATGAGTCCGTATGGATCTCACTGCCTGCAGCAACATTTTCTTTGATTAGGGGGATCAAGGTTGCCGCTTCCCGGTTTTCAACGACAACCATTCTACAATCGTTGGTCGATGTGTCGACCATGCCAAGTACCCAGTGGCCGTCGATGATACGGCCACGGTTGTACTTGCGCTTGCCGAATTTGGCCTCATCGATCTGAAATAATATTTAAAGTGCAGTAGTAGAAGACAGGAATAATAACAAAATTAATTAAAAACAGTATCAAAATTACCTGTACAACGATTGCAGAACCTCCTTCATCGATCCCGCCTAATTTCGGCTTGCCCGCTTGCATTTTGCAAACGTGGTCCACTATCATCTCCCGACAATAGCGGAACCACGCTGCAATCGTGTCCGTTGATAAAACTTCCTGATCTTCTCCTACGTCGGATACCTCCGTTGCGGTAACTTCGTAGGAGAAGTCAGAAGTGAAGCAATACATAAGCCTTAAAAAAAAAATATATATATATAAGAAACGATTATAAATTTAATTGAAATTAATAATCAAATGATTTCAAATGAAAATTTACTTTATTGCCTTATGCAACGGCAGACGGACATCCTGAAAGAAGGAATCGACTGTGGCCGCGTACTGCTTGCAGTTACCGCGGCCAGCAGGGCATCGGAAACGGCCAAGACCGTGTTCCCCGCCTGCGTAAAGTCTCATGGGCCGTCGATGGGTACTACAATTCTTTGTAGTACGAAGAAGTCCCTTCTCCCTGGCCCATGAAACCGCCGATTCCTTCGAAGCGGGCAAGCTGCATAAATCATATTAAATAAAATTCACAAAAACCCAGATAATACATACAAAATATGCAGAACATTAAAATGTATAAAGAAAATAACACATAAAATTCAAATACCTGCATAAGTTATACTTTATCGTACTCATTGTTATATATAAATATCGAAAAAAAACACAAAAAATATAAAAAATAAATAAAAAATAGCAAAAACACACAAAAAATAAATAAAAGATAGAAAAAACACACAAAAAATCAATAAAACATACAAAAAACACAGCAACAATAAAACACGGTACTGAGAATAATGCTACCAAGAATATAACAGTTGAATAAAGAAATTGATAGAGTTAACAAATGATACCTGAAATAAATGAACAGATTTCAAATTTATGCGCGAACCTTCGTGCGGACCAATCACAAGATGGGTAGAAGCAACATGGCGTCATTGTAACCTGTCAAACGTCACTAAAAACGTACATTTTTATACACTTGTATTTCTTAAACTATTGGTTTCCTGGACATTTAACTTGCATTTTCGAATGTTTCAGGTCAAAAACTATAAGATTTGATACTTTCCATCGAGAAATTTGTGGTCCCCCAAATCGAAGTCCAGCCAAAGAATGTATTGAAGAAAGTAAGGTTTAATATTTCTTTTACCTTAAACATACTTCCAGATATATCTTGTAAGAAAGTAACTGCATTCAATTTCCACATGTTATTCACTATAACCTATATCTGTCAAACGTTACACATAACCACTTGACCTTATCGTTAGATATATGTAATCATATACTTTAGCATGCATACGCATTCAAATAGCATAGGAATTTAAATCGACAAACAATACCACCATCTGCCGATTTCCAAAGGCAATGATTATAAAAGATATGGCGGCCAAATGGCACGACGTCCAAACGGCACGGCGTCCAAACGGCACGACGTCCAAAAGGAACGCGTCCAATCGGTCCGGCGTCCAAAAGGAACGCGTCCAATCGGCACGGCGTCCAAAAGGAACGCGTCCAATCGGCACGGCGTCCAAAAGGAACGCGTCCAATCGGGACCGTCCAATCGGGACGCGTCCAATCGATCGACGTCCAAGTGGGACACCCCCGTTCCGTTATAGGCCCCCTTCTATGGAATATGGTATATGACGACCTACTGCGAATTAAACTAAGAAGGGACGTGTACCTAATAGGGTACGCGAATGATATAGGTATTATCGTCATAGACGGTGATCTGGAAAATATGAAGAGAACTATTGAGCTTACCATACATGATTTGTCCCAATGGTACAGGAAAGAAGGACTCAGCCTGGTCCACCACAAGACAGAGGGTATTTTACTTACTGGCAGAAAGATCCCACGCGGCCTAAGCTTTATGTGCGGCAAGATGGAGATTACGTCAGCGCGAGAAGCCAAATATCTGGGCGTGACCTTTGAAACGAACACAATTTTCAAGAAGCATATTACACAGGCCTCGGATAAGGCCCTCAAGTATGCGAACGCACTCGCTCTACTGACACCTAACATACGTGGGCCAGGTAACCTTGCCAGGAAATTATATTATAAAGTGGTGGAATCAGTTATCCTGTATGCAGTTCCGATTTGGTGCATGGTACTTAAGACTAAAGGAAACGTACAGAGCGTGAGCAGTCTACAACGAACGGCACTCCTACGCGTGGCACAAGCCTACAGGACGACCTCAGCAGACGCACTGTGCGTCGTGACTGGACAGACCTCTATTACACTCATGATACAGGAAAGAGAAATAGTATATCATAAAAAGAGAAAGAAAATGGCGGGGCAAGTCCAACATATGCAAATGCCGGAAGATGATGGGAATGATGATGCGGAGCGTGAACGCACTGTATCAAAGTGGCAGACTTTATGGGACAACTCATTGAACGGTAGGTGGACGCATCGACTTATCCCAGTGATCAAGGACTGGGTGGAGTGGGGTCCAGAGCTGTTAAATTTCCATGTCACACAAATACTGACAGGCCACGGGTGTTTTGGGACTTATTTACATAGAATTCGTAAACAGGAGTCACCTAATTGTTGGTTCTGTAAGGATAAGCTAGATGACCCAGAACATTTTCTATTCCAATGTGATCGCTGGGCCACGGAGAGGCGTCAATTAAACTTAGCGCTTGGAGTTGAGCTAAAAATTGAAAATTTCATGCAATTATTTAAGACTGCAGGGAAAGGTGCACTGATTAGGCAGTATATCGCGAAAAATCTAAAGGAGAAAGAAGGCTTGGAGAGGGTGATTCGCAAGTCGAGGAAAAGAAGAGGGGATAGGCCTAGGTGAACGGCTTTACTACTAGAACGTCTGTCTTTTACCGGTTAGAGCAGAACGAATTATCCACGAAGGGTGTATATACAGGATTCAGGCAGCCCTCCAGACGGCTGGGTACATTAACGTTTGTAGTTATTATCAATTATTTTACTATCAGCTACTTACTACTCGCGGTAAAAGACACGACGCAATATTGTTGAGCTTCTACCGTTGGGGCTAGCTTGTGTTTCTCATGAGATAAGGGACTTACAGATGTTAGCTGTATCCAGATAAGTAGTGCAAGCACAGGGTATTCTGTATATTATTATGGACCGGACTAGAATTACGCAAGGAAAGATAAGCTCTTGCCCAGAAGGTGCTTAATACACGCGGGTACCTACAAAAGAATAAGCATGTAGCCAGATAAGTTTTTATACAGATATTTTAATATTTAACATTTTAATAACTAACTAATTGTTTTAATTTACGGACAGGCTGTGACGGCGGGGAGCAGCCGACAGTACAGGTTTCTTTATTATAGCAATTTTATTTTATAACATAGATCTATTTGGCTCTTATAGAGTTAGAAAGACTCACCCGCGTACAACTGGAGAAATACGTAAGTTCTTCGAGCAGAATTAGACTAGGTTCATTATGGCACGGGAAACCTAGGCGAAAATAACTGTGGAAATGGATAGATGTGGATACATGTAGGCCCAAAGGAAAGGATTAAATCCCATGGAAATGAACTGGCAAGATGAGAAGATGTACTGGAAGATAATTGGGAGAAATTCAGCGATATAAGGAGATAGAGATCTGACCCCCATCCCAGGAAATGGATATACCAGGCGAACTGCTGAGAATAATGCACAACAGACAATGAAGGGTCTTATACCACAGGGGGTGGAAGGACTCCCACAAGAGAATTAGTGCGTTTGAAAAAGGAGATCCCTACTCTCCCTGCTAAGATGTCGGCCAGGTTTTCCAGTAGCGCTCCCTTGAAGTTATGCTTTGCGGTTCCGAGGGTTTGCGACTATTCTGGCACCAGACTCGGAAAACCGAGGTGGGTGTTTTAGTGGGTAAACCATAAATGGGAGCCCCACAGTACCGGGTACGCAACACCTCACCCGGTCGGCACGATGCATTTTTCCCCTCGTTAAAAAAAAAAAAAAAAAAAAAATATAGTAATGATGGCATTGTTATTAAATGTATAATACATTATATCTCATGTAGGTATAGTAATAATGACATTGTTATTCAATGTATATTATATATCTAATGTAGATATGCCAATAATGATATTCTTATTAAATGTATATTGCATTATATCTCATGTAGATATAGTAATAATGACATTATTATAAAATATATATTACATATCTAATGTAGTTATGCCAATAATGATATTCTTATTAAATGTATATTATATTATATCTGATGTAGATATAGTAATAATGACATTGTTATTACATGTATATTACATATCTGATGTGGATATGGTAACAATTATACTGTTATTAAATGTATTTTACACTATATCTCATGTAGATATAGTAATAATGACATTGTGATTAAATGTATATTACATATCTAATGTAGATATGCCAATAATGATATTCTTATTAAATGTATATTACATTATATGTTGTTTGCGAAAGAATGCGTTGCAAACAAATTATTAATATTTAAATTTAACGTTTATAATAACAAAAAGAAAATACAGAGCCGAAAAACACGTTTCAACAAATCGGAAGAAATAAAAACCGTTCTAGAATAGTCGCGCGCTAAACCGCAAAAAACTGTCGAACGCGGAGACGAAAAAAGGCCTGACCCCGGCCTCCACGCCCCGCTCTCCGGCCCGGCACGGAAGAGTGTCAGGCCCTCACACATAGACAGACCGCGAAGCATATTACCAAATAAGGTAATAAAAAGGTCACGGAGCCCCCTAATTGGCGCTCGGGAGCTCCGTGAAACAAATCCGTGTGCCAACCGGAATCTATGAAACAGCCGGAACAACAAAGGCGATTAGAACAATTATAGAAACGAACCTTGGCGAGCGAGTACAGTAATTTTCGAAGATTGACTGTGTTGCGCGAACGCAAACTTGTAATAAACCGACCTCCGCGGTAAGCGGTTCTTATATTAAATAAACTGTTTCCTAGTCAAAGTGCATCGCATTTATTTAAAACCCGATTCACTAGCGGCATAATATTGCGGCAGCAGCCAGTCATAAAATCGCATACATATGTCATGTAGATATAGTAATAATGACTTTGTTTCGAAGCGTAACGCTATTTTAAATTTCGCCGGAACTATCCTGACAAGGATATGCAGGAAGATTGTGGAAAAGGTAGTTTAATAAAGAATCGAAATTCGTCACTCAATGATAACACGAATCGCTTTATTAACTCCGCTTCCGCGATTGAAGTATCGATAAGCGTGTAACTTCATCGCGACACGTTGAAGGCGAAGCGAATATTGGTTTTAGGCGTTTTAGTATTCGAGCAAGCGATAAGCGCGTTGTTAGAATTAAGCGAGACACGTGTATTGCGTTCGTTGTTTTGAACAAAAGTGATCTATCGATCACCTACAGGCACCGCAATCACGCGTGGCGCCAAGATCGAGGGTTTTGTAACGTCATTAACGAACGAGTTAATTTGTCAAGCGGGATTCTTAAACTAAGCGAAATTAATGAATAAAATTAAATCTTAAGCTAATTGTAGTATTAATTTACAACCTTAACAGACTTCGTTATTACATGTATATTACATATCTGATGTAGATATGATAACAATTATATTGTTATTAAATGTATATTGCATTGTATCTCATGTAGTTATAGTAATAATGGCATTGTTATTAAATGTACATTACATATCTAATGTAGATATGCCAATAATAATATTTTTATCTGACTTCGAAAAGGAGGAGGATACTCAAATCGATGTGTATATTTTTTTTTTTTTTTTTTTATGTATGTTCACCGATTACGCCGAGACGGATGGACCAATCGGAACAAAACCTTTTGCATCTGGTAGACTATGTCTCCCGATTGGTCCCGTTATACAAACATTTTACATTTTTTCATTCCGAACGCTTTTTATCGCAAAAAAACGTACTATTTCATGTACGTGCGGTGTATGTTCACCGATTATTCTGAGCCGGATGGATCAATCGGAATGAAACTGTTTGCATCCTGTACAGTACAACTCTCCATTGGTCCCGTAAAAAAAATATTTTGCGTTTTTTCATTTCTAATGATTTTTTCTTCTAAATGTATGTTCGCCGATTACTCCGAGACGGATGGACCAATCGGAACGAAACCTTTTGCGTCTGATAGAGTATGTCTCCCGATTGGGCCCGTAGAAAAATATTTCGCATTTTTTCATTCCTAACGACATTTTTTTCTAAATGTATGTACGCCGATTATTCCGAAACGGATGAACTAATCGGAACGAAACCTTTTGGATCTTCTAAAGTATCTGCCCAGATTGGTCCCGTTAAAAAAACCTTTTATATTTTTTCATTCCGAACGCTTTTTATTGCAGAAAAACGTACTATTTCATGTACGTGCGCCGTACGTTCGCCGATTACTCCGAGACGGATAGACTAATCGGGATGAAACTTCTTGCATCTTGTAGAGTATATCTCCCACTTGGTCCCGTCAGAAAGGCATTTTGCATTTTTTCATTGCTAACGATTTTTTTGCAAGAACGTAATGCTTGATTTACTTTTCTCACCGATTACCGCGATACGGATAGACCAGTCGGATTGAAAATTTTGCATCTTGTAGAGTATATCTTCTGATTGGTCCTGCAAAAAAATTTTTGTATTTTTTCATTCCTAACGACTTTTATCGCAAAATACGTAACACTTCATTTATATCTTCCGGCGTTTATGCTGCAGGGAATGTACCGATAGCGATGAAACCTTTCACATTTAGTAAGAGGTATATCCACGATGATCCCACTTACAAAAATTTATGAAATTTGTTGTTTATTAACAACTTAAATTCGGTCAATTTTTTTCGATTTATGGTTATTAGCTAAGCAACAGAAATCTAAAATCACCTTACAGTATCCTACAAGTACTACACGTTCCACTAAAAAGTGTAAAATAAAATAATTTTTAACAAAAAACAAATCCGACTTCGAAATGTACTAAAAAGTGTCAAATAATTTCTATTTCATTTATACCAATATTCCATAACTATTAATAATATCTACTTTATCGTTAAATAGGATACCAAATACATTTCAAAGTTTTCGGAGGCGGCGCAAAATTAAAAATACCCGAACAAACGATGCTGCCAATAACGATTTGATTGCGGTATGGCAAGCTTGGTAATTGATAAGTTGTAAGAGGAAGAGCGGAACGTTATAGATCCGGCTGAAAACATTTGTAATTGTAACGATTATGTCAGAAATTGGCAGCATTCCTGTTGTACATGCACTGTACTGCAGTTCACGAGAGACCATACTTAACTCGCGTAGCTCACTAGGTCTAAAGAGATTTTTAGTAACATGTGTTATTCCTCTCTACAGCTTGCTTCTTGTTATGCTTTACATATAAATGATGGGCAGAAATATACATATGACGTACGATAACTGATAACCGGTGATGATATTGTAAATTTTCACGATACAATGAAATTCCTATTATTTTTCGAAAAAAAAAATGATGTGAACGCAAAGTAAAGAAGCAAGCTGTAAAGGGGAATCACACGGGCTATTAAAAATCTCCCTAGACCTAGTGAGCTGCGCGAGTTAAGTGCGGTCACTCGTGAACTGCAGTATAGTTAATTCACAATGGGTATGTTGATTCCCGTTGAATATGGTTTACTTGAAATTATCAAATGGGTCATTTATCATAAGTTGCCGACGCCCGAGTTAAGATCTTCCTAGAAGAGGAAAAGTTTTTAATTTTGCGCCGCCTCCGAAAACTTTGAAATGTATTTGGTATCCTATTTAACGATTAAGTAGGTATTATTAATAGTTATGGAATATTGGTATAAATGAAATAGAAATTATTTGACACTTTTTAGTGCATTTCGAAGTCGGATTTGTTTTTTGTTAAAAATTATTTTATTATTAATTGTATATTACATCATATCTGATGTAGATATAGTAATTGTTTCATAACCCGACCTTGCGTTTCCCGGCCGGTGCGTCACACTTGGAAGAAATTCCCCTACGGGAGGCGCAAGGAAGCGCATTTTCTTGATTTTTCTCATTTTCGTATTCTGTTCGCGCTCCCTCTAACTTGTGTCTCTTCGTTGAGTGCATTGCACTTGAAAATATTCCACACGAGGAGCACAAAGAAAGGGGTTTGAGATTAAAATAATAATTCTTCTTTTTCTTTTCTCTTATTAGTTTCAATAGTTCAACCGTTAATATACCAAGTTTGTGTACTTCGCCAGTGCGTAGCACTTGGAAATAATCCCAGGCGAGGCACACAAAGGAGGCTATATTTAGCTCTTTCAAATAATACAAGTCAACCATTCCTTGGGATGATTGCCTAGTCGAAACTGCGTAGTTCGGAAACATAGAAAGTCAAAACCGTTAAGGGAGAGTTATCATAAACATCCTTCGCCACGCGGTTAAGCAGTGCGACGCACTTGGAAATTTCCCAGCTAACCGCGCCGTACAAAGAAAATTCTTGTTCTACCCTACTAGCGAGATACCTCTCCTACCTGCAAGGCATGCGTCAGTCGACCTTTCCACAAGGAATGAGTGCAATTAGGAACGAAACAATTAGTATGGAACGGAATGAAACTGTTTGAATGACTATCGAATGCGAAGGTTTGCGTGAGAACCACTGACGTTTGAAATTTGTCGACCGACGTTCACGAACGTTCGAAACGAAGGTCGACCAAGGCAATAAACATCGACAACGAACTACAGCTAAACGTTAAACGTAGAACGTTTAGAAAATACATAAATCGTTAAAAATTGATGTACGCGGAATTAGTGACAATTAAATGCAGTAACGTATTTGCATACATCCGCGATTCGATGATAATTACAAATATCTATTGCCTTTTCCGTAAACCGCCGAATCACAAATAAGAACGGAATAATTTAACATTATTCATTTATTAGTTATTCAATATAGTAAGTTAAACATCTATTAAGAAGGCCAGATGTTCTTCGATACCGAAATATCATTTATAAATATCATTTATAAGAGCCTCTTTGATTAGTAAATTCGAACAAATAAAGTCGTAATAGATTTCGAATATTCCAGAAGTTTTAGAATTGCGACGCATGGAATTCGCATAACGCTAGAGGGGTAAAAAGAGAAAGATAGTCTACGAAAGACAGTCGGAAGGAAGGTCAAGAAGGGATGAGAACTCGGGAAACGCGCCTAGACAAAACCAATACGCGCGGGCCTTCCCCTTCGACACGTACCCTGATTTGCCAAATGATGTCCCCACTTTGGGCCCATGATCGCGGGTTGAACCTTGAGATCGCTTGACTGAGGCAAATCACTCTTCGTCGAAAAATCGTGAGTTACGTGACGGGGAGCCCGTGTTCGCGTTAAGCAATAGTTGTCGTGTGAAAATCGTAGTAATTAGCTGCCCGGTAAAGTCCTTGCAAAAGGCAGAGTGCCGGGAGATTGCAGTTCTCGTTTTCCGCGGCAAAGACTTTAGTGAATACGTTAAATTCATTTCACACTTTTCAATATCTATCTTTTTCTCTTTCAATTTTAAATCGTTCGTTAATTAATATTTTTCTCTTTTCCGCGTCGCGTTGTTTTCGTATATAATTTCGTATCGTTTCCGTAACAATAATACCGTCGAAAGGCCGATCACGAACGCGTAGTGCGTGTGACAAGTTTTTCATCTCTTCTTCGCCTTCCCGATTTCCAGACTACCCAGCTAGCAGCGTTTATAACTCAGAAATTTGGCTTATCACGGGATTAGTACCACACTCCGATTGTGTTCAAACTTCATACACTTATATGTTAGGTTAGTGGTAACGTAAATATAAAGTTTCAACGTGCGGAAACTTTAACGTGCCGAGATATAGAAAATCGCGAAAACCGATCTTTTTCACCTTTTCTGGGCAAACAAAGAAACTAGCTTAACCTAACCGAACTAATAAAAGAAAAGTAAGGTTAGGTTAGGTCGGTTGATCGGGGCTGGAGCCCCGGTCGCTACTACACGCGGCTCGAGGTGCGGCCGCCATCGGTCGTGGCCCCGGGCGTCGGCGGAGTTGGCACGTGGCGGGAGGCTCAAAGGTTAGACTCTCCGCCGAGATAGGGCGTGTAAGCGCCATGGGTGGGAGGGCCCCTATAGCCCCAGTGTAGGTGACCGTGGAGGTTTTAGTGGGTAAAAATCCCACATTACCTCCGGCACCTCCCAATGGGGGCTGGAGGTGTCTTTTCGAACATTTCCTCCACGTGAAGAAAAAACGGTTGGGGTAGGTCTTTTTTCTTAATTTAAACCATAAATTCGGTTAAGGATGCGAGAAAACTCGATATACCACAACTTCGCACATTGGCATTTCCGCACGTTGAGACTTCATATTTTAGTTAGTTATACCCTAAACACTCTCTACCTACAGTTTGAACAAAATCCAACTGTGGTACTATTCCGAAGTCTTACCAGAAATTTATATTATCGTGTATTATTTAACATCGAGCTTGGTAAGTCATCTATTTCATTTTGTTCAATATGACGAATCTGGATTTAGTGAGGCAAAACGGGCGATCTTGAAACCCTGTGTTCTGGAAGTTTCCCACGAGATCGTTCTGTTCAACATCGCGTTCAAGGTATCGAAGACATTTCGCATTTTTAATAACAATTCCGTTTAAGATAAAGAGAGGCGGCCCACGAGACCGTTGGTCTTGGAAGTTTTCCCCCTGGGACCGTTTCCTCTCACTGCGTACTAATTGTTTACCGAAATCGCGGCTCGAATCATCTTAAAATTCTGTGTATTATGACTCAATAGATTTCATTATTACCTAATTTCACTTATCTTGTTAATATATATATAATTTTCATTTTTTCTGTATTTCTAACAGCTCTAACCTTATGTTAACTACACCATTTTTATTGTCATGCTTTTCTCTTTTTGAAATTATACTTTTTGTTACACATAACTAGTTTCACATTCATTTTAGTTCAAACACACTTCCTTCCTATACATTCACGCTTACCATCTTCGCACAAATTCGCACGAGGGGCCCGTATGGGACTAGAGCATTGACGGACTCAACAAATAATCTTTTTATAATCTATACTGATAATATCGATTTCATTTAAATTATTCCAATCGTTACCGACCTAACATCGTCGAGCACGATTGGGACTGGTGGCAGCGCTAATACCGTTCTCAACCGCGTATTAACCACTCAGAACGTAAAAAGAAATAATAATATAAATTAACATCAATTTAATTTCTTTTTCTTTTTATATTTTGTACGTCGCGCGTCCTATCTCGCTCGCGACGTAACATAATAATGACATTGTTATTAATTGTATATTACATTATATCTGATGTAGATATAGTAATAATGACTTCGTTATTACATGTATATCACATGCTGTAGATATGGTAACAGTTATATTGTTATTAAATGTATATTACATTATATCTCATGTAGATATAGTAATAATAACATTGTTATTAAATGTATATTATATATGCGATGTAGATTTAGTGACGGTTATATTGTTATTAAATGTATATTACATTATGTGTCATGTAGATATAGTAATAATGACATTGTTGTTGTATTCCGCTCGTGATATTTATTTCAATTACAAAATGGAATACAAACGAAGTATTTTTGATACAATATTCGTCGTGCTGGTAGTAGATGCTAATTCTTAAGACGGTTCGGAAAAATCTGACCCGGAGGGAAAAGTGCTGGGTCATTTATAGAGTCGGAAAAAATAGGAGAAATAGGAAAATAGGAGAGTGGGAGTTATTGCGAGTCCAATGATCAGTAAGGGATGAGGTCGTGAGTGCAAAATTTAAAGATGACTGGTTCGGCTGAGTCATGAGGAGTAGAAGGAAAGACTTAGGATGTTTGTCGTTAAAGATTGACTTATAATATAGTGAGAAAGCCGGACTATCTAAATACAATAATGAATAATTCGGTATACAACACCTTCCGCCATGAGATTGTTAACAGGAGGTTAATAATTAGGTCTTAACATGATTACATATATAAATAATAAATTTTAAAAAATAGACATAATTTTTGTTAGTTTATAACACCTTCCGCCATAAAATTTTTAACGATGAATAGCTAAATTATATAGTTTTTGTATTAAGGATAATATAAAATAATGTAGGAACATCGATTATGAATAGTATTAAATATAACTTAAATATATATCAACTTTCTTCCTAATTGTCTAATTATAAATAGAGTGTTGTAACCGATCAATGTCCCATCAATCGGCACATAATGTAGGGGCCTAAGGTGCCGCCCTTCCACCGTTCCAAAAAGGCGAGAGCGCACGCGCAGGATCCCCTTCGCTGCCTAGAGCACCGAGCGAGGTGCCTGCCGATCCGCGGAATGAGCACTTGTCGTCGAGACTCCAATGCGATCACACGTATTTCCAGCGATCGCAGATTTACTAAGATTCACGCACTCACCGCAAGCGAATCGGCAGCTACGAGTATCGTGCTCTGATCTCGCTTTCGAGATTACTTCCGCGCCCATGAGCAACCTTTATCAGTGTCTCTAATCAATCGAACTCTGAGGAATTCGCGAAAGAGGAGATCCTGAGAACGCGAGCCATGCGACGTGTGGAGGAGTCGGTGCCCGCGTTCAATTAATCATTTAAACAGAAAAGGGAGCTCGACAGCAGGTGTTACGCTGTGTCTGTGCGTGAGACAAGCTGTGTGTGTGAGTGAGAGAGAACGGTATGATAACGCGCGTTCGAGCCACGATAACCTTCGTCGCAGACCGCGAGAACGATCGAGCCGTTAAAACCGCTAATACATACTTTCGCCATAACTAACGGTAATAGTTCCGGGAAAGGGACGCTGCGCGTCCTTGAGATGTACCGAGATATCCGACACAGAAGGGAATAAATGCAATTGTTAAGTTTTTCCTCTCTTGAAATCTGAGTGTATCCCTCTTATTTCTCTCCCCGTCTTTATCCCACGAATTCGTGCTCTCGAGGTAAGAGTACGGTTACAGTGTAAATGATTGCATTACATACATTGGATATACGGATTTTTTTTTTCTATTTTTTTAAACATATAAGATTAAATGATTGATATAGAATATAAGAATTATGGATAGAATAATGTAAAGTAATAACAACATATAGAGACATGACTGTTACATGCGGTTTTTTTCTTTTAGAGGGGAGTGGTACTTCGCGTTCTTTGCCGTGATTGGACTCCAACTACAGGGATTGTTTCTTCGTCTTCTGACATCTCAGGTATTGGGTTGATAACCTCTGCTCGATCCCTTCTTGGTTGATAAGTGACTATCTCATTGATCGGCGTTGTGGGTTGGTTTGAAGATGATGATGATGATGAGTCGAAGATGCAGTTGACAAAGTTTTTAATTAATGGTGGGTTGATCTCTCCATGTCTCGGATCCGTGGTTGAGCAGCATAATCGTTGTAGCCAGCGAAGACATCCGAAATTTTTACAGCATTTTAGTAGCAGAAATAATACCAATAGCGCTGCAATTGTTCCAAGGGCAACTGTGTACCACCTAGTATGTGTCGCTATGAATGGCTGATTTATTTGTTTGGTAATGATCTCATCCAATTCACTTAATTTCTTGTTGGCGTATTTGAGTTCCGTGAGATCGATGTTCGTAAGATGTATCGGCTTTAAGGTAGCCGATTCGATTGCTTCTAGATGAGGTGTTAAAATGCAACAGTCATCATCTAGAATGTTCATGCGTGGAACATAGTAGGTTGCATTCTTACTAATTTCGTGGGTAGCTTCAATCACAAAGAGATTAGTGTATCCCTTGCAGCGAGGTTGAAGATGTATGATTCCACTTCTCTGAAGAATTACATCTTCCATGTGATTTTGGCCTTCTTCACACATGACGGTTAGGGTAGTTGGTTCGTGGAGGACGTAGATCCATTGATTTTTTGCAATATAATTCCAGGTTTCTATGGTTGCTTTGATTGTCTTTGTTGTACAGGTAGACGGAATTTTTTTTATGTGAGGAGACAACAGCTCGATTTCGCAGATTGGTTGACTCGTTGAAGCTGTAGTGTGCATATGATAGCAGACGTACTCCTCGTCTCGATATTCGTTACAGTCAGACAATTCATTAAGGAAGGTAAATTGTGATTTAGTTTGAGATAAAAGGAGATAACGATTCTGAGGGATAATATGAGATGAAAATTTTGAATTGTTGTGTTGGATTGAAAGCGGAATAAGTTCGAAGAGATCAAATTTCGTACGTACAACTAAAGGAATTTGAAGTGCAAATATTATGTTATCATTTGTGGAAATTACATGAAGTTGAATGAATTTGTAAAAAACATGTATATTTTCCAAATTCGGTTTCATAATTAACTCATGTTCATTTTTATAATTTTTTAATTCTTCATACAAGATCTTAGGAGTAATAATGAATGGTGAAACGATGTTGTGTTCAGCCAGATTAATAGCTTCTATATATTTTGAAAATTCTCGATTAATTTGGCTTACTAGCATATTTAGAGTGGTAACCAGTTGGTTTACCGTAGATTCCATTTCTAAACGTGAAATATATGAATTAGTTTGGACAGTAAATGAATTGATTATTTTTATATTTTCATTCATTGCTTTCTCTTGACTTTGAAGAAGGTACATGGAGCTGTTGAAGTTCTTGATAGTGTTAGTAATCACTTGGACTTGTGATTTGAGCAAAGTTTGTATTCGCCTGTTATTGTTTATTAATGTTTTGATGCTGTCTTCATAAAATTGGGCATCATCAGCGTCGGGAGTACCGAAAGCCCATTTTAACAAATATGACATGCCATTTAAAAGGCCACGTTTTTTCCTGATAACTAATTTCTCGGTCAGTTGTTGAAGGATTTCGCGCTTCAAAGTAATTTCTGTTAATTCTGCTTCGATTAATTGAATAGTACGTTCACAATGAAAGCTAGTATGACCCTTCCTAGTTGAATCTTGCAATGTCAAATTACAAATGCCTTTGGTTTTAACAAGATAGTTGTCGATAATCATGAGTGCATTACTTAAATGAGTTTTATTCATATATGAGAGGAGTGTTAGTTTTGAATTCGCGATTAGTACTGTTCCTTTTTTGTTATAAAAGATTCCACTTGATTTCTCGAAAGGCTGGTGAGAGAAAAAGAGACTGCTGGCTAGGAGTGGAAATAGAAGGAGGATTAGAATCGTCTGATTCATCTGAAAAATACGGTTTGAGTAAATTAGTATGATATTTGACCAATTTCCGGCCAATTTGGATTTCGACAGTTTGATTAGGAAAGGTTCTAATGATCTTATAAGGTCCTTTAGCGTTGCTTGCAAGCTTCTTAGATAATCCTGGTAAAATTTGTTTATTCTCGATTGTAACGAGATCATTAACTTTAAACTTAATTGGATTGATTTTCTTGTCATGATATTCTTTACTACGTAATTTTGAATCAATAAGATTTTCGCGTGCCATTTGAAAGGATGTATTTAGTTTAAATTTGAGTGATCGAATATAATCGTCGTAAGTATAGTGAAATTCTGGATTTTGCGTTATAGCTGAAGGCAAATAAGTCTTTCGTCCAAAAAGGAGTTCGTATGGCGTGTAGCGGGTGGATTTATGTACTGCCGTATTATAGCTAAACATTGCAAAAGTAACGTAAGAATCCCAGTCTGTTTGTTTCTGGTTTATGTAATGTTTGAGATAATCCTTTAAAGTGAGATGAGATCTCTCAAGAGCTCCGTTCGTTTGGGGATGATAAGGTGTGGTTGAGATATGCTTTGTCTTAAAGAGGTTACTCATCTCTTTGACAAGGTCTGACATAAACTCTGTACCTTGGTCGGTCAAGAATGTTTGAGGGATACCAAAGTAAATGAAGATAAAAAGTAATTTTTCAACAATTGTTTGTGCTTCGTGATTTGGAACTGCAAATGCAAATGAGTATTTCGTCAGGTCGTCTTGTGCTGTAATAATAAATCGATTGCCTAGTTCAGTCAGAGGGAGAGGTCCTACTACGTCAATAGCTAATTTTTTAAATGGTTTATCTGTTGTAGTTGTAATTTCCATAGGTTGTTTAGTAGGCCTAAAATTTGTTTTATTTAGTTGTCAAGAATGACATGTTTTAATGTAGTTTCTAATGTCACTTTTCATTGTAGACCAGTGATACCTTTCTTTGACTCTAGAATAGGTACGATTAAAACCACAATGCCCAGACAGTTTACTGTCGTGGCATTCTTTAAGGATGACTTGAATTTCATCACGGTCTTTGGGGATAATTTTTTTTGTATTCAAAAATTTAATATTATTAGATGGAAAAATGAATTTAACCATTTCACTAAAAATGTCAGGTTTAATACCGCTTTGCTTTTTGGGTGGAATTAAAATAAAATCTTTTGCCTTGATTAAATCTCGAAGAGTGATAAAACTTTGGAATAAATTACGATAATCGATTTTGTCATGATGTAAATTTTTAGGAAATAGAATTAGTAAAGTTTTCTTGTCATTTTGCAATTTATACAATCCATTAGGGCTTGATACTAGCGATGTTGTATCGAAATTTTCGGTTACGTAGTCTGAGTATTGGTTTTCATTATCTAAGTCTTCAGACCATAAAAGTACTATTGTACCCTTTAATTTCGTGAGGGGTGTCTCCTCTTTTGGAAATTCGATTACTTCCATGTTTGTGTAATGGAATTTCGTAAAGTCTTGGTACGTTTGACTGGTTTTGTGTACGTGAAATGTGGATTGTGTGATTTCGTTTGGATTAGGATGTAGTCGCGATAAACCGTCTGCATTAGAATTTACTCTTCCGGGTTTGTACTTTATTACGTACTTGTATTCGTTAAGGCACAAGCGCCATCGGAGAAGTTTTGAAGAAGGATTTTTGCAATTAAAAAGCCACTGAAGAGGCCTATGATCCGAATAAATTGTAAATTCCCTGCCATAAAGATAAGGTCGGAAGTGTCCGATTGTATTTATGATAACTAGTAACTCCTTCTCCGTTGTAGAATAATTTTGCTCAGAGGTATTTAAAGTTCTTGAATAATAAGCTATAGGTAAATCATTATTATCCCTCATTTGAGGGAGTTTGAGATTATATTCACGGAATCTGTTAAAGACGTTACGTAATTTTGTATTGTGATCAGAGAGGCTGGAACCGTAAATGACTACATCATCCAGATAGACAAAACATTGCTTGAAGCTAAGCCCGGTCAAAATACTGTTCATCATCCTTTGAAAAACAGAGGGAGCATTTTTGAGACCGAAGGGCATTCGTGTATATTGAAAATGACCTTCTGGAGTCAAGAAGGCGGTTTTCGGAGCATCGTCCGGGTGCATGGGAATCTGATGAAAGCCACTAGCTAAATCTAGTGTGGTAAAATACTGAGCATGCCCTAGTTGATCTAAGATATCCTCTATGTAAGGAAGAGGATAAGCATCACCGATAGTTTTTTCATTGAGCTTCCTATAGTCAATGACAATTCGCCACTTTTATTGACCGGAAGCATCCGCTTTCTTGGGTACAACCCAAAGTGGGCTTGACCACGGGCTTGTGGAAGGTTTAATAATTCCTTGTGTTAGCATTTTTTCGATTTGTTTTGATACTTCATTTTTATGTACCTCGGGGTACCTATAGGATATCACTTGAACAGGAGTATTGTCTGTTAGTGGGATTTTTTTTATAGCTGCAGAGGTTGAAGTTAATGAGTCATGGGGAAGATGGAAAATATCTTCGAATTCATGACATAATTTAATTATTGAACTTTTCTCTTCAGGATTTAAATGATTGATACGTAAATTTTCATTTAATAATTTAAGTCTTTCAGTTATATCTACTGATTTGTCAGAAGAATAAAAGATACGAGCCTGTTCAGAAGGACGTAGGAGTGGTAGATTAGGTTTAGCGAACGTTTTCTTTTCCATAGATCGATTAATAATTGTGATTAAGGCCTCATTTTTGTTTATTACTTTTACTAGCGCGCTGGGGATAATTAATGATTCCTTTTGATCCAGCGTTTGGTTTAAGATTATTCCTTCCTTTAGATTAAGAGGGTTTTCGACCGATACCTTGGCCACCATTTCAGATCGCGGACTGATTGATATTAGAGACGCGTCTGATTGTTGAGTTGTATTTCGTTGTAGAGGAATTGAGAATGGAATCGACTTGATTGAAATAGATAATTTTTGAAAATCGATTTTGCAATTTTGCGTGTCGAAAAAGTCTTGCCCTAAGAGACCATCAAAAGGAATACCCGTATTGGAATCGAGAATTTGGAATTTACAATTAAATGAATGCTTACGGACTGCTAAGTTTAGTTCCGTTTCTCCGAGAGTTGCGATTGGCGTATTGACACTGATACCGTTAAGCATGATCGGTGCGGGGTTAGTAATTTTATAATTACTAAGACTCGATTTTTTAAAAAAGGAGACAGACGCTCCAGTATCGATTAAGAATTTTAGAATCCCGTCGGGGAAAATTGATAATGGAGATTCGAATAGAACGAATGTTAACTCGTTATTATTTGCATAGACGTTGTGAAAAGTAAATGAATTAAAGAGTGTCGAAGTGTTAGATTCATCATTATTCGTTAGCGCTCGTTCGGGAGGATTGGATTTTTGCGTAGGAGGTTGATAGTTTTGGTTACTTAGATGAACGCTTGAATGTTGCGTATTTTGAGGATTTGATCTGTTCCCGCTATTTTTATTGCGTCGAACGCTTGCAGCAAATCTTTTGATACATTCGTCAATAGAATGGCCCATATTTTTACAATATCGACACTGTGTTTGGTTAATTGAACTGTGCGAATTTTGAGTTGACATTGAATTGTTAAGCCGATTCGAGTTTTGCAATTGACTTGGATTTTTATAGTAACTTTGAGGATTATTTTGTCTGAAGGGTGAATTTTGTTGAGTAAAATGAACTGGTTTAGAGTATCGAGATGTCGAAGGATTAGATTTAGAGTTCTTTCGGTAACAGTCTTCACTTGCGTGATTTGTTCTACTACAATAAGTGCACCGTGAAAAATTACCATAACGAATTCGAAGAGCTTTTTCTTCCGCTGAAGCGGCTGTGAAGGCTTGATTAATTGTGTGAAACTCCCTGTACCGAAGCATTTGTGAGATCTGAGGATGAGTACGGTAAATGAATCGGTTGAGGGTCATTTTAGTTATCATTGCGATGCTGCCAGGTAGAAGACTTTCGTCTTGTTCTGACGTGTGAGTGGCTGCGAGAATTCGAGATGAAAGATCTTCGATTCTTTGAAAAAATTGCGATACGTTTTCATTTTGCTTTTGAGTCATAGAATTTAATTCCTCGAACAACTGGTCGAGAGATTTTTTATCTTGGTAAAGATTTAAAAGAAGATCAGAAACTCCTTCCCAAGTCGTGAGATTGCAATGAATGTCAATTTGTTCCCGTGCTTTACCGGTAATACGACTTTTCACGTAAAGTAATAGAGCAGCTTTTTGAGCTTCTGAAGCGAGTTCAAAGACTCCGTCAACTTGTTTTACAAAACTACAGATTTGATATCGATCACCATCAAATTTATCCGGGATTAATTTAACTAAAAATGAGAGTTCGTGCGTGATTTCTGGCCCCGGATTAACGTTAGGCATAATTGCGTAAGATTTAGAAAAATTTGGGAGAATAGAAGGAAAAGAATTGTCTACACCGGCGAATATTTATCGAGCAGTACTTACTATGGAAGAGTTTTTTGTCTGCAATTGGTGCTGGAGTTGCTAGATCCAGTATTTTCCAACCAGGTTGCAGGACTTCCTTCTGGTATGCTGTATCCTTTGTAATTCGTCTTGTTCGATGTCCAAGTTCTCAGCAACTTGAATGATGCCACTCGGTTTACAGGATGGAGTTGCTAATTCCACTTATGTTCACTGTATGTAGAGTGCTGGACATCCCATCCTCGTCGCCAAAATTTATGTTGTATTCCGCTCATGATATTTATTTCAATTACAAAATGGAATACAAACGAAGTATTTTTGATACAATATTCGTCGTGCTGGTAGTAGATGCTAATTCTTAAGACGGTTCGGAAAAATCTGACCCGGAGGGAAAAGTGCTGGGTCATTTATAGAGTCGGAAAAAATAGGAGAAATAGGAAAATAGGAGAGTGGGAGTTATTGCGAGTCCAATGATCAGTAAGGGATGAGGTCGTGAGTGCAAAGTTTAAAGATGACTGGTTCGGCTGAGTCATGAGGAGTAGAAGGAAAGACTTAGGATGTTTGTCGTTAAAGATTGACTTATAATATAGTGAGAAAGCCGGACTATCTAAATACAATAATGAATAATTCGGTATACAACATTGTTACTAGATGTATATTACATATCTAATGTAGATATCCCAATAATGATATTCTTATGAAATGTATATTATGTCACGTCTGG